>NC_056441.1:5651548-5704048 GCF_018296145.1 Oncorhynchus tshawytscha | reverse complement strand
AGGTCTACGGCACCTGGCCTTCTAGAGGTCTACATCACCTGGCCCTCTAGAGGTCTACGCCACCTGGCCTTCTAGAGGTCTACATCACCGGCCTTATAGGTGTCACTGAACGGGATTCATTATCATCAACCCTGAACTGTCTTGTCTGATAACACACACCTGGTTCCCATTTCCCCCTGATTAGTATGTGTATATATGTGCCCTCTGTTCCCTGTTGTCGGTTATTGTTACCATGTCCGCTGGTCTTGTGAGTACCTGTCCTACCATGTCTGCTGGTCTTGTGAGTACCTGTGCTGCCATGTCTGCTGGTCTTGTGAGTACCTGTGTTACCATGTCTGCTGGTCCTGTGAGTACCTGTGCAGTCATGTCCACTGGTCTTGTGAGTACCTGTGCTGCCATGTCTGCTGGTCTTGTGAGTACCTGTGTTACCATGTCCGCTGGTCTTGTGCGTACCTGTGCTACCATGTCTGCTGGTCTTGTGCGTACCTGTGTTACCATGTCCCCTGGTCTTGTGCGTACCTGTGCTACCATGTCCACTGGTCTTGTGAGTACCTGTGCTGTTGCATCGGCGTCCATGCTACGTGTTATAGTACACTTGTTTTACGTGTCTTTTTCCCTCTTTTGTTTGGGTGGACAAAATACCACCCCCTATTACGTATTATTTATAATTATTATTATTACCATTTATATTTATTACGTATTCCTGCGCATGTCTCTGAGTGCCCAACATCCTTCAATTCCATCCCTAGACACCTACATTGACTATTTTCTGCAGAAAAGTCAATCTGTGACCCAGATGATGATGATGATGTTGTTGTGGAAAGAAGAGGGAAATGTAATAATGTAGACAGATGTGCCTTTGTGCTTTGTGGTCCACTGGAACAATCCAAGTCAGAACTCACTATCGTTTCAGACACATTTACCAAGGACAGACAGAACACACAATGATTCCCTGACGGAGAGCTGTTAACACATGAAGCTGAGTTAGCTACATCCGTGGATAACGGCTCCACACACACACACACACACACACAAACACGCGCGCACACACACACACACACACACACACACACACACACACACACACACACACACACACACACACACACACACACACACACACACACGCACACACACACACACACACACACACACACGCACACACACACACACACACGCGCACACACGCACACACACATACACGCGCACACACACACACACACATACACACGCACACACACACACACACACACATTCACACGCACACGCGCACACGCACACGCGCAGACACACACATACACACACACACGCACACACACGCGCGCGCACACACACACACCAATTGTCACCAATAGAGTCTATAAAATCTCTCACTGTCAACGCCGTTGAGGATGGTCTCCTCTTCAAAATGGCCCTGATCTGAATAACAAATAAGAGTTATTTGAATGGAATCTAATGATTGGCCAAGTGATTTGCATTAGTGCATCTGAAAAGGATTGTTTCCTGACATGTTTTATTATTCACAGCACTTAGTGACAATACAGGAACGGAGATGGTAATGAAACATCCTGGCTCCTGGCTGAGCTGTGTGTGTGTGTGTGTGTGTGTGTGTGTGTGTGTGTGTGTGTGTGTGTGTGTGTGTGTGTGTGTGTGTGTGCGTGCGTGCGTGCGTGCGTGCGTGTGTGTGTGTGTGTGTGAAAGAGATATGGACTGGCAGAGTGAGGGGTCCACTTTGCATCTTAAATGTGGTTAATGAGAGTTAATTGCTCTTTGAAAAGCAAGAGTGTCGGCCATTGAAAGCGGGGAAGATGCACAAACGTAGAGCCACAGTTTGTCAAAATAGACCGTGTGTAGAACGCTAAGATGACGAGGGGGGTTTATTTATCGGCAGCAGAGATATACTGTGTGTTAGCAAAGACCATCTGGGTACTGAGAACACTGTAACTCTCATGCTGTCTCTTTGAGATGTAATATCTCTTCAGCTCTGAGTCAGTGTGGGGAACAGCTCTGAGTCAGTGTGGGGAACAGCTCTGAGTCCGTGTGGGGAACAGCTCTGACTGTCAGTGTGGGGAACAGCTCTGAGTCAGTGTGGGGAACAGCTCTGAGTCAGTGTGGGGAACAGCTCTGACTGTCAGTGTGGGGAACAGCTCTGAGTCAGTGTGGGGAACAGCTCTGAGTCAGTATGGGGAACAGCTCTGAGTCAGTGTGGGGAACAGCTCTGAGTCAGTGTGGGGAACAGCTCTGAGTCAGTGTGGGGAACAGCTCTGACTGTCAGTGTGGGGAACAGCTCTGAGTCAGTGTGGGGAACAGCTCTGAGTCCGTATGGGGAACAGCTCTGAGTCAGTGTGGGGAACAGCTCTGAGTCAGTGTGGGGAACAGCTCTGGGTCAGTGTGGGGAACAGCTCTGAGTAAGTGTGGGGAACATCTCTGAGTCATTGTGGGGAACAGCTCTGAGTCAGTGTGGGGAACAGCTCTGACTGTCAGTGTGGGAAACAGCTCTGAGTCAGTATGGGGAACAGCTCTGACTGTCAGTGTGGGGAACAGCTCTGAGTCAGTATGGGGAACAGCTCTGAGTCAGTATGGGGAACAGCTCTGAGTCAGTGTGGGGAACAGCTCTGACTGTCAGTGTGGGGAACAGCTCTGACTGTCAGTGTGGGGAACAGCTCTGACTGTCAGTGAGGGGTACAGCTCTGACTGTCAGTGTGGGGAACAGCTCTGAGTCAGTGTGGGGAACAGCTCTGAGTCAGTATGGGGAACAGCTCTGAGTCAGTGTGGGGAACAGCTCTGAGTCAGTGTGGGGAACAGCTCTGGGTCAGTGTGGGGAACAGCTCTGAGTAAGTGTGGGTAACAGCTCTGAGTCATTGTGGGGAACAGCTCTGAGTCAGTGTGGGGAACAGCTCTGAGTCAGTGTGGGGAACAGCTCTGAGTCAGTGTGAGGAACAGCTCTGAGTCAGTATGGGGAACAGCTCTGAGTCAGTGTGGGGAACAGCTCTGAGTCAGTGTGGGGAACAGCTCTGAGTCATTGTGGGGAACAGCTCTGAGTCAGTGTGGGGAACAGCTCTGACTGTCAGTGTGGGAAACAGCTCTGAGTCAGTGTGGGGAACAGCTCTGAGTCAGTGTGGGGAACAGCTCTGACTGTCAGTGTGGGGAACAGCTCTGAGTCAGTGTGGGGAACAGCTCTGAGTCAGTATGGGGAACAGCTCTGAGTCCGTGTGGGGAACAGCTCTGAGTCAGTGTGGGGAACAGCTCTGGGTCAGTGTGGGGAACAGCTCTGAGTAAGTGTGGGTAACAGCTCTGAGTCATTGTGGGGAACAGCTCTGAGTCAGTGTGGGGAACAGCTCTGACTGTCAGTGTGGGAAACAGCTCTGAGTCAGTGTGGGGAACAGCTCTGACTGTCAGTATGGGGAAAAGTTCTGAGTCAGTATGGGGAACAGCTCTGAGTCAGTGTGGGGAACAGCTCTGAGTCAGTGTGGGGAACAGCTCTGAGTCAGTGTGGGGAACAGCTCTGAGTCAGTGTGGGGAACAGCTCTGAGTCAGTGTGGGGAACAGCTCTGAGTCAGTGTGAGGAACAGCTCTGAGTCAGTGTGGGGAACAGCTCTGAGTCAGTGTGGGGAACAGCTCTGAGTCAGTATGGGGAACATCTCTGAGTCAGTATGGGGAACAGCTCTGACTGTCAGTGTGGGGAACAGCTTTGACTGTCAGTATGGGGAACAGCTCTGAGTCAGTATGGGGAACAGCTCTGACTGTCAGTGTGGGGAACAGCTCTGAGTCAGTATGGGGAACAGCTCTGAGTCAGTATGGGGAACAGCTCTGACTGTTAGTGTGGGGAACAGCTCTGACTGTCAGTGAGGGGTACAGCTCTGACTGTCAGTGTGGGGAACAGCTCTGACTGTCAGTGTGGGGAACAGCTCTGACAGTCAGTGGTGGGAACTGCTCTGAGTCAGTGTGGGGAACAGCTCTGAGTCAGTGTGGGGAACAGCTCTGAGTCAGTGTGGGGAACAGCTCTGAGTCAGTTTGGGGAACAGTTCTGAGTCAGTGTGGGGAACAGCTCTGAGTCAGTGTGGGGAACAGCTCTGGGTCAGTGTGGGGAACAGCTCTGAGTAAGTGTGGGTAACAGCTCTGAGTCATTGTGGGGAACAGCTCTGAGTCAGTGTGGGGAACAGCTCTGACTGTCAGTGTGGGAAACAGCTCTGAGTCAGTGTGGGGAACAGCTCTGACTGTCAGTATGGGGAACAGCTCTGAGTCAGTATGGGGAACAGCTCTGAGTCAGTGTGGGGAACAGCTCTGAGTCAGTGTGGGGAACAGCTCTGAGTCAGTGTGGGGAACAGCTCTGAGTCAGTGTGGGGAACAGCTCTGAGTCAGTGTGGGGAACAGCTCTGAGTCAGTGTGGGGAACAGCTCTGAGTCAGTGTGGGGAACAGCTCTGACTGTCAGTGTGGGGAACAGCTCTGAGTCAGTGTGGGGAACAGCTCTGAGTCAGTATGGGGAACAGCTCTGAGTCAGTGTGGGGAACAGCTCTGAGTCAGTGTGGGGAACAGCTCTGAGTCAGTGTGGGGAACAGCTCTGACTGTCAGTGTGGGGAACAGCTCTGAGTCAGTGTGGGGAACAGCTCTGAGTCAGTATGGGGAACAGCTCTGAGTCAGTGTGGGGAACAGCTCTGAGTCAGTGTGGGGAACAGCTCTGGGTCAGTGTGGGGAACAGCTCTGAGTAAGTGTGGGGAACATCTCTGAGTCATTGTGGGGAACAGCTCTGAGTCAGTGTGGGGAACAGCTCTGACTGTCAGTGTGGGAAACAGCTCTGAGTCAGTATGGGGAACAGCTCTGACTGTCAGTGTGGGGAACAGCTCTGAGTCAGTATGGGGAACAGCTCTGAGTCAGTATGGGGAACAGCTCTGAGTCAGTGTGGGGAACAGCTCTGACTGTCAGTGTGGGGAACAGCTCTGACTGTCAGTGTGGGGAACAGCTCTGACTGTCAGTGAGGGGAACAGCTCTGACTGTCAGTGTGGGGAACAGCTCTGAGTCAGTGTGGGGAACAGCTCTGAGTCAGTATGGGGAACAGCTCTGAGTCAGTGTGGGGAACAGCTCTGAGTCAGTGTGGGGAACAGCTCTGGGTCAGTGTGGGGAACAGCTCTGAGTAAGTGTGGGTAACAGCTCTGAGTCATTGTGGGGAACAGCTCTGAGTCAGTGTGGGGAACAGCTCTGAGTCAGTGTGGGGAACAGCTCTGAGTCAGTGTGAGGAACAGCTCTGAGTCAGTATGGGGAACAGCTCTGAGTCAGTGTGGGGAACAGCTCTGAGTCAGTGTGGGGAACAGCTCTGAGTCATTGTGGGGAACAGCTCTGAGTCAGTGTGGGGAACAGCTCTGACTGTCAGTGTGGGAAACAGCTCTGAGTCAGTGTGGGGAACAGCTCTGAGTCAGTGTGGGGAACAGCTCTGACTGTCAGTGTGGGGAACAGCTCTGAGTCAGTGTGGGGAACAGCTCTGAGTCAGTATGGGGAACAGCTCTGAGTCAGTGTGGGGAACAGCTCTGAGTCAGTGTGGGGAACAGCTCTGGGTCAGTGTGGGGAACAGCTCTGAGTAAGTGTGGGTAACAGCTCTGAGTCATTGTGGGGAACAGCTCTGAGTCAGTGTGGGGAACAGCTCTGACTGTCAGTGTGGGAAACAGCTCTGAGTCAGTGTGGGGAACAGCTCTGACTGTCAGTATGGGGAAAAGTTCTGAGTCAGTATGGGGAACAGCTCTGAGTCAGTGTGGGGAACAGCTCTGAGTCAGTGTGGGGAACAGCTCTGAGTCAGTGTGGGGAACAGCTCTGAGTCAGTGTGGGGAACAGCTCTGAGTCAGTGTGGGGAACAGCTCTGAGTCAGTGTGAGGAACAGCTCTGAGTCAGTGTGGGGAACAGCTCTGAGTCAGTGTGGGGAACAGCTCTGAGTCAGTATGGGGAACATCTCTGAGTCAGTATGGGGAACAGCTCTGACTGTCAGTGTGGGGAACAGCTTTGACTGTCAGTATGGGGAACAGCTCTGAGTCAGTATGGGGAACAGCTCTGACTGTCAGTGTGGGGAACAGCTCTGAGTCAGTATGGGGAACAGCTCTGAGTCAGTATGGGGAACAGCTCTGACTGTTAGTGTGGGGAACAGCTCTGACTGTCAGTGAGGGGTACAGCTCTGACTGTCAGTGTGGGGAACAGCTCTGACTGTCAGTGTGGGGAACAGCTCTGACAGTCAGTGGTGGGAACTGCTCTGAGTCAGTGTGGGGAACAGCTCTGAGTCAGTGTGGGGAACAGCTCTGAGTCAGTGTGGGGAACAGCTCTGAGTCAGTGTGGGGAACAGCTCTGAGTCAGTGTGGGGAACAGCTCTGAGTCAGTGTGGGGAACAGCTCTGGGTCAGTGTGGGGAACAGCTCTGAGTAAGTGTGGGTAACAGCTCTGAGTCATTGTGGGGAACAGCTCTGAGTCAGTGTGGGGAACAGCTCTGACTGTCAGTGTGGGAAACAGCTCTGAGTCAGTGTGGGGAACAGCTCTGACTGTCAGTATGGGGAAAAGTTCTGAGTCAGTATGGGGAACAGCTCTGAGTCAGTGTGGGGAACAGCTCTGAGTCAGTGTGGGGAACAGCTCTGAGTCAGTGTGGGGAACAGCTCTGAGTCAGTGTGGGGAACAGCTCTGATCTGGTCAGTGTGGGGAACAGCTCTGAGTCAGTGTGGGGAACAGCTCTGAGTCAGTGTGGGGAACAGCTCTGAGTCAGTATGGGGAACATCTCTGAGTCAGTATGGGGAACAGCTCTGACTGTCAGTGTGGGGAACAGCTTTGACTGTCAGTATGGGGAACAGCTCTGAGTCAGTATGGGGAACAGCTCTGACTGTCAGTGTGGGGAACAGCTCTGAGTCAGTATGGGGAACAGCTCTGAGTCAGTATGGGGAACAGCTCTGACTGTTAGTGTGGGGAACAGCTCTGACTGTCAGTGAGGGGTACAGCTCTGACTGTCAGTGTGGGGAACAGCTCTGACTGTCAGTATGGGGAAAAGTTCTGAGTCAGTATGGGGAACAGCTCTGAGTCAGTGTGGGGAACAGCTCTGAGTCAGTGTGGGGAACAGCTCTGAGTCAGTGTGGGGAACAGCTCTGAGTCAGTGTGGGGAACAGCTCTGAGTCAGTGTGGGGAACAGCTCTGAGTCAGTGTGAGGAACAGCTCTGAGTCAGTGTGGGGAACAGCTCTGAGTCAGTGTGGGGAACAGCTCTGAGTCAGTATGGGGAACATCTCTGAGTCAGTATGGGGAACAGCTCTGACTGTCAGTGTGGGGAACAGCTTTGACTGTCAGTATGGGGAACAGCTCTGAGTCAGTATGGGGAACAGCTCTGACTGTCAGTGTGGGGAACAGCTCTGAGTCAGTATGGGGAACAGCTCTGAGTCAGTATGGGGAACACCTCTGAGTCAGTATGGTGAACAGCTCTGACTGTCAGTGTGGAGAACAGCTCTGACTGTCAGTGTGGAGAACATCTCTGACTCAGTGTGGAGAACAGCTCTGACTCAGTGTGGGGAACAGCTCTTAATGTCAGTGTGGGGAACAGCTCTGACTGTCAGTGTGGGGGCACAGCTCTGACTGTCAGTGTGGAGAACGGCTCTGACTCAGTGTGGAGAACAGCTCTGACTCAGTGTGGAGAACATCTCTGACTGTCAGTGTGGAGAACAGCTCTGACTATCAGTGTGGAGAACAGCTCTGACTGTCAGTGTGGAGAATAGCTCTGCCTCAGTGTGGGGGAACAGCTCTGACTGTCAGTATGGAGAACAGCTCTGACCCAGTGTGGAGAACTGCTCTGACTCAGTGTGGAGAACAGCTCTGTCTCAGTGTGGAGAACAGCTCTGACTCAGTGTGGAGAACAGCCCTGACTCAGTGTGGAGAACAGCCCTGACTCAGTGTGGAGAACAGCTCTGACTGTCAGTGTGGGGAACAGCTCCTACTATCAGTGTGGAGAACAGCTCTGACTGTCAGTGTGGAGAACAGCTCTGCCTCAGTGTGGAGAACAGCTCTGCCTCAGTGTGGGCGAACAGCTCTGACTGTCAGTGTGGAGAACAGCCTGAACTCAGTGTGGAGAACAGCTCTGACTCAGTGTGGAGAACAGCTCTGACTCGGTGTGGAGAACAGCTCTGACTGTCAGTGTGGGGAACAGCTCCTACTATCAGTGTGGAGAACAGCTCTGACTGTCAGTGTGGAGAACAGCTCTGCCTCAGTGTGGGCGAACAGCTCTGACTGTCAGTGTGGAGAACAGCTCTAACTCAGTGTGGAGAACAGCTCTGCCTCAGTGTGGAGAACAGCTCTGACTGTCAGTACGGAGAACAGCTCTGACTCAGTGTGGGGAACAGCTCTGACTGTCAGTGTGGAGAACAGCTCTGTCAGTGTGGGAAAATAGACTGATAGAGACCGTTCTTTTTGCAGAGACTCTTCTTTTACAAACGTTTGTTTGGTTAATTTAAAACATCTAGTTAGGGCATTGGTAATATATTATCTTAGCAGTGATTTGCCTACGCGGCTAAGAAACCTGGATGGCTAAGAGACCCTATGTGGCTAAGAGACCCTATGTGGCTAAGAGACCCTATGTGGCTAAGAGACCCTATGTGGCTAAGAGACCCTATGTGGCTAAGAGACCCTATGTGGCAAAGAGACCCTATGTGGCTAAGAGACCCTATGTGGCTAAGAGACCCTACGTGGCTAAGAGACCCTATGTGGCTAAGAGACCCTATGTGGCTAAGAGACCCTATGTGGCTAAGAGACCCTATGTGGCAAAGAGACCCTATGTGGCTAAGAGACCCTATGTGGCTAAGAGACCCTACGTGGCTAAGAGACCCTATGTGGCTAGAGACCCTATGTGGCTAAGAGACCCTATGTGGCTAAGAGACCCTATGTGGCTAAGAGACCCTATGTGGCTAAGAGACCCTATGTGGCTAAGAGACCCTATGTGGCTAAGAGACCTGGATGGCTAAGAGACCCTATGTGGCTAAGAGACCTGGATGGCTAAGAGACCCTACGTGGCTAAGAGACCCTATGTGGCTAAGAGACCCTATGTGGCTAAGAGACCCTATGTGGCTAAGAGACCCTATGTGGCTAAGAGACCCTATGTGGCTAAGAGACCCTATGTGGCTAAGAGACCCTATGTGGCTAAGAGACCCTATGTGGCTAAGAGACCTGGATGGCTAAGAGACCCTATGTGGCTAAGAGACCCTATGTGGCTAAGAGACCTGGATGGCTAAGAGACCCTATGTGGCTAAGAGACCTGGATGGCTAAGAGACCCTATGTGGCTAAGAGACCCTATGTGGCTAAGAGACCCTATGTGGCTAAGAGACCTGGATGGCTAAGAGACCCTATGTGGCTAAGAGACCTGGATGGCTAAGAGACCCTACGTGGCTAAGAGACCCTATGTGGCTAAGAGACCCTATGTGGCTAAGAGACCCTATGTGGCTAAGAGACCCTATGTGGCTAAGAGACCCTATGTGGCTAAGAGACCCTATGTGGCTAAGAGACCCTATGTGGCTAAGAGACCCTATGTGGCTAAGAGACCCTATGTGGCTAAGAGACCTTACGTGGCTAAGAGACCTGGATGGCTAAGAGACCCTATGTGGCTAAGAGACCCTATGTGGCTAAGAGACCCTATGTGGCTAAGAGACCCTATGTGGCTAAGAGACCCTATGTGGCTAAGAGACCCTATGTGGCTAAGAGACCCTACGTGGCTAAGAGACCCTATGTGGCTAAGAGACCCTACGTGGTTAAGAGACCCTATGTGGCTAAGAGACCTGGATGGCTAAGAGACCCTATGTGGCTAAGAGACCCTATGTGGCTAAGAGACCCTATGTGGCTAAGAGACCCTATGTGGCTAAGAGACCCTATGTGGCTAAGAGACCCTATGTGGCTAAGAGACCCTACGTGGCTAAGAGACCCTATGTGGCTAAGAGACCCTATGTGGCTAAGAGACCCTATGTGGCTAAGAGACCCTATGTGGCTAAGAGACCCTATGTGGCTAAGAGACCCTACGTGGCTAAGAGACCTGGATGGCTAAGAGACCCTACGTGGCTAAGAGACCCTATGTGGCTAAGAGACCCTATGTGGCTAAGAGACCCTATGTGGCTAAGAGACCCTATGTGGCTAAGAGACCCTATGTGGCTAAGAGACCCTATGTGGCTAAGAGACCCTATGTGGCTAAGAGACCCTACGTGGCTAAGAGACCTGGATGGCTAAGAGACCTGGGTGGCTAAGAGACCCTATGTGGCTAAGAGACCCTACGTGGCTAAGAGACCCTATGTGGCTAAGAGACCCTATGTGGCTAAGAGACCCTACGTGGCTAAGAGACCCTATGTGGCTAAGAGACCCTATGTGGCTAAGAGACCCTACGTGGCTAAGAGACCTGGGTGGCTAAGAGACCCTATGTGGCTAAGAGACCCTACGTGGCTAAGAGACCTGGATGGCTAAGAGACCTGGGTGGCTAAGAGACCCTATGTGGCTAAGAGACCCTATGTGGCTAAGAGACCCTATGTGGCTAAGAGACCCTATGTGGCTAAGAGACCCTATGTGCCTAAGAGACCCTACGTGGCTAAGAGACCCTATGTGGCTAAGAGACCTGGATGGCTAAGAGACCCTACGTGGCTAAGAGACCTGGATGGCTAAGAGACCCTATGTGGCTAAGAGACCCTATGTGGCTAAGAGACCCTACGTGGCTAAGAGACCTGGATGGCTAAGAGACCCTATGTGGCTAAGAGACCCTATGTGGCTAAGAGACCCTATGTGGCTAAGAGACCTGGATGGCTAAGAGACCCTACGTGGCTAAGAGACCTGGATGGCTAAGAGACCCTATGTGGCTAAGAGACCCTATGTGGCTAAGAGACCCTATGTGGCTAAGAGACCCTATGTGGCTAAGAGACCCTATGTGGCTAAGAGACCCTATGTGGCTAAGAGACCCTATGTGGCTAAGAGACCCTATGTGGCTAAGAGACCCTATGTGGCTAAGAGACCCTATGTGGCTAAGAGACCCTATGTGGCTAAGAGACCTTACGTGGCTAAGAGACCTGGATGGCTAAGAGACCCTATGTGGCTAAGAGACCCTATGTGGCTAAGAGACCCTATGTGGCTAAGAGACCCTATGTGGCTAAGAGACCCTATGTGGCTAAGAGACCCTACGTGGCTAAGAGACCCTATGTGGCTAAGAGACCCTACGTGGCTAAGAGACCCTATGTGGCTAAGAGACCTGGATGGCTAAGAGACCCTATGTGGCTAAGAGACCCTATGTGGCTAAGAGACCCTATGTGGCTAAGAGACCCTATGTGGCTAAGAGACCCTATGTGGCTAAGAGACCCTATGTGGCTAAGAGACCCTATGTGGCTAAGAGACCCTACGTGGCTAAGAGACCCTATGTGGCTAAGAGACCCTATGTGGCTAAGAGACCCTATGTGGCTAAGAGACCCTATGTGGCTAAGAGACCCTATGTGGCTAAGAGACCCTACGTGGCTAAGAGACCTGGATGGCTAAGAGACCCTACGTGGCTAAGAGACCCTATGTGGCTAAGAGACCCTATGTGGCTAAGAGACCCTATGTGGCTAAGAGACCCTATGTGGCTAAGAGACCCTATGTGGCTAAGAGACCCTATGTGGCTAAGAGACCCTACGTGGCTAAGAGACCTGGATGGCTAAGAGACCTGGGTGGCTAAGAGACCCTATGTGGCTAAGAGACCCTACGTGGCTAAGAGACCCTATGTGGCTAAGAGACCCTATGTGGCTAAGAGACCCTATGTGGCTAAGAGACCCTATGTGGCTAAGAGACCCTACGTGGCTAAGAGACCCTATGTGGCTAAGAGACCTGGATGGCTAAGAGACCCTACGTGGCTAAGAGACCTGGATGGCTAAGAGACCCTATGTGGCTAAGAGACCCTATGTGGCTAAGAGACCCCTACGTGGCTAAGAGACCTGGATGGCTAAGAGACCCTATGTGGCTAAGAGACCCTATGTGGCTAAGAGACCCTATGTGGCTAAGAGACCTGGATGGCTAAGAGACCCTATGTGGCTAAGAGACCCTATGTGGCTAAGAGACCCTATGTGGCTAAGAGACCCTATGTGGCTAAGAGACCCTATGTGGCTAAGAGACCCTATGTGGCTAAGAGACCCTATGTGGCTAAGAGACCCTATGTGGCTAAGAGACCCTACGTGGCTAAGAGACCCTATGTGGCTAAGAGACCCTACGTGGCTAAGAGACCTGGATGGCTAAGAGACCCTATGTGGCTAAGAGACCCTATGTGGCTAAGAGACCCTACGTGGCTAAGAGACCTGGATGGCTAAGAGACCCTATGTGGCTAAGAGACCCTACGTGGCTAAGAGACCCTATGTGGCTAAGAGACCCTATGTGGCTAAGAGACCCTACGTGGCTAAGAGACCTTATGTGGCTAAGAGACCCTACGTGGCTAAGAGACCTTATGTGGCTAAGAGACCCTACGTGGCTAAGAGACCTTATGTGGCTAAGAGACCCTACGTGGCTAAGAGACCTTATGTGGCTAAGAGACCCTATGTGGCTAAGAGACCCTACGTGGCTAAGAGACCTTATGTGGCTAAGAGACCCTACGTGGCTAAGAGACCCTACGTGGCTAAGAGACCCTATGTGGCTAAGAGACCTGGATGGCTAAGAGACCCTATGTGGCTAAGAGACCCTATGTGGCTAAGAGACCCTATGTGGCTAAGAGACCTTATGTGGCTAAGAGACCTGGATGGCTAAGAGACCCTATGTGGCTAAGAGACCCTATGTGGCTAAGAGACCTGGATGGCTAAGAGACCCTATGTGGCTAAGAGACCTGGATGGCTAAGAGACCTGGATGGCTAAGAGACCCTATGTGGCTAAGAGACCCTATGTGGCTAAGAGACCCTATGTGGCTAAGAGACCTGGATGGCTAAGAGACCCTATGTGGCTAAGAGACCTGGATGGCTAAGAGACCTGGATGGCTAAGAGACCCTATGTGGCTAAGAGACCTGGATGGCTAAGAGACCCTATGTGGCTAAGAGACCCTATGTGGCTAAGAGACCCTATGTGGCTAAGAGACCCTATGTGGCTAAGAGACCCTATGTGGCTAAGAGACCCTATGTGGCTAAGAGACCCTATGTGGCTAAGAGACCCTATGTGGCTAAGAGACCTGGATGGCTAAGAGACCCTATGTGGCTAAGAGACCCTATGTGGCTAAGAGACCCTATGTGGCTAAGAGACCCTATGTGGCTAAGAGACCTTATGTGGCTAAGAGACCCTACGTGGCTAAGAGACCCTATGTGGCTAAGAGACCCTATGTGGCTAAGAGACCCTATGTGGCTAAGAGACCCTATGTGGCTAAGAGACCTTATGTGGCTAAGAGACCCTATGTGGCTAAGAGACCCTATGTGGCTAAGAGACCCTATGTGGCTAAGAGACCTTACGTGGCTAAGAGACCTGGATGGCTAAGAGACCCTATGTGGCTAAGAGACCCTATGTGGCTAAGAGACCCTATGTGGCTAAGAGACCCTATGTGGCTAAGAGACCCTATGTGGCTAAGAGACCCTATGTGGCTAAGAGACCTACCTGCTCTCTGTCACCCATCTCTACTGATATACCTGCTCTCTGTCACCCATCTCTACTGATATACCTGCTCTCTGTCACCCATCTCTACTGATATACCTGCTCTCTGTCACCCATCTCTACTGATTTACCTGCTCTCTGTCACCCATCTCTACTGATATACCTGCTCTCTGTCACCCATCTCTACTGATTTACCTGCTCTCTGTCACCCATCTCTACTGATATACCTGCTCTCTGTCACCCATCTCTACTGATTTACCTGCTCTCTGTCACCCATCTCTACTGATATACCTGCTTTCTGTCACCCATCTCTACTGATATACCTGCTCTCTGTCACCCATCTCTACTGATATACCTGCTCTCTGTTACCCATCTCTACTGATATACCTGCTCTCTCTCTCTCTCTACTGATATACCTGCTCTCTGTCACCCATCTCTACTGATATACCTGCTCTCTGTCACCCATCTCTACTGATATACCTGCTCTCTGTTACCCATCTCTACTGATATACCTGCTCTCTGTCACCCATCTCTACTGATATACCTGCTCTCTGTTACCCATCTCTACTGATATACCTGCTCTCTCTCTCTCTCTACTGATATACCTGCTCTCTGTCACCCATCTCTACTGATATACCTGCTCTCTGTCACCCATCTCTACTGATATACCTGCTCTCTGTCACCCATCTCTACTGATATACCTGCTCTCTCTGTCTCTCTGTCTCTGTCTCTCTCTCTGTGTGTCTCTCTCTCTCTGTGTCTCTCTCTCTGTCTCTGTCTCTCTCTGTCTCTGTGTCTCTGTGTCTCTCTCTCTCTGTCTCTGTGTCTCTGTCTCTCTCTCTCTGTCTCTGTGTCTCTGTCTCTCTCTGTCTCTCTCTCTGTCTCTCTGTCTCTGTGTCTCTGTCTCTCTCTGTCTCTGTCCCTTTGTCTCTGTGTCTGTCTCTCTCTCTGTCTCTCTGTCTCTGCGTCTCTGTCTCTCTCTCTGTCCCCCTGTCTCTCTGTCTCTCTGTCTCTCTGTCTCTGTGTCTCTGTCTCTCTGTCTCTCTGTCTGTCTCTCTCTCTGTCCCTCTGTCTCTCTGTCTCTGCGTCTCTGTCTCTCTGTCTCTCTCTGTCTCTCTCTTTGTCTCTCTGTCTCTGTGTCTCTGTCTCTCTGGCTCTCCTTCTATTCTCCTACAGGCCTCGTCTATCTCCTTTTTATCTTGTATGTTGTGAGTGAACAATGGTTTCAAAATGGTTCAAACTTTATCAATAGCTTCAAATCACTCCCCCTCAAACTAAGAGCCTGAGTACTCATCATCATCATCATCATCATCATCAGCAGCCGTTTACATATTCACACAGTGTAGCAATCACAGTCAATCACACACACATACACACACACACACACACACACACACACACACACACACACACACACACACACACACACACACACACACACACACACACACACACACACACACACACACACACACACACACACACACACACACACACACACACGCACACACACACACACACACAGCTGGATGTCAGATTATTTAGAGAGACCCCCCACCCCTCTGCCATTTCCTACCCCCATCAGAGATGTTATCAGGGACAGACGGAAATGAGAGGGGCATTCCTACTTACTTTAGAGGGAGGTGAGAGGGACACTAGTTCTATTGTAATGCTACTATAGAGGGGGAAGGGGGGAGGAGGGGGATAGAGGGATGGGGTGCAGGGGAGGATTGGTGATCTGTACAGCCATTTTGAGAGAGAGAGAGAGAGAGAGGGGATTAGAATTAACAAAAAAACAGAGCAAACTAGAATGCTATTTGGCCCTAAACAGAGAGTACACAGCGGCAGAATACCTGACCACTGTGACTGACCCAAAATTAAGGAAAGCTTTGACTATGTACAGACTCAGTGAGCATAGCCTTGCTATTGAGAAAGGCCGTCGTAGGCAGACCTGACTCTCAAGAGAAGACAGGCTATGTGCTCACTGCCCACAAAATGAGGTGGAAACTGAGCTGCACTTCCTAACCTCCTGCCAAATGTATGACCATATTAGAGAGACATATTTCCCTCAGATTACACAGATCCACAAAGAATTAGAAAACAAACCCAATTTTGATAAACTCCCATATCTACTGGGTGAAATACCACAGTGTGCCATCACAGCAGCAAGATTTGTGACCTGTTGCCACAAGAAAAGGTCAACCAGTGAAGAACAAACACCATTGTAAATACAACCTATATTTATGCTTATTTATTTTCCCTTTTGTACTTCAACTATTTGCACGTCATTACAACATGGTATATACTGTAGACATAATATGAGACGTGAAATGTCTTTATTCTTTTGGAACTTTTGTGAGTGTAATGTTTACTGTTCAATTTTTGTTTGTTTATTTCACAATTTGTTGAATATCTATTTCACTTGCTTTCACTTGTTTCCCATGCCAACCCTTAAATTAGAGAGAGAGAGAGAGATCTCACATTAGAGTAGAAGTGACATGAAGCCAAAGATTGATGGAGTGGAGCTGTTCCCCAGAGAGAAGCTCTGATACTGGGCTGTGATTCCTCCTGTGTCAGCCTCTTCCCTCCTGGCCCTGGAGGGTGATCAACATGTGTCACCATTGAGCAGTGGTCAGTGATGGATGACTCTCACACAAACACACTGGTCAGAGAGACAGACGCCTCAGTTCACTAAAACATCAATCATTTACAGCTCATTACCTGTAGAGGAGGAGGGAGGGAGAGGGGGGTGAGATCCCCTATTACGCTCCTCTACCCTTCTGCCATCCCGGGAACCTCCAACCCTCCCTCCCTCCCCCAGCCTGTCCCAATCCCCCCTCCCAGCCTGCCCCATGCTGCTCTACCCCTTCCCCCACCCTCCTTCCCTCCCCCAGCCTGTCCCAATCACCCCCTCCTCCCAGTCTGCCCCATGCTGCTCTACCCCTTTCCCCAACCCTCCTTCCCACCCCCAGCCCCCCTCCTCCCAGCCTGTCCCAGGCTGCCCTCCCCCTTCTCCCTCCACCCACTGTAGTTCCCCTAACAGAACTAACAGGTACTGTGGAAGACGCTGTCAGCGTGGGCTTACACTACATCCTCAAATACCTGGACAACCCAGAGACATCTGCAAGGATGCTGTTCCCATCATGAAACCTTCTCAGCTCTATCTGTTTGGTGGATCACTGACTTCCTGACCAACAGGACGCAACGCGTGGATCTGGGAAAACCTCTTTCAGACTCTTTATCCCTCAGGGTGAGGGAGGAGTGGAGGAAAGGGGGTGAGGGAGGAGTGGAGGAAAGGGGGTGAGGGAGGAGTGGAGGAAAGAGAGTGAAAGAGGAGTGGAGGAAAGGGGGTGAGGGAGGAGTGGAGGAAAGGGGGTGAGGGAGGAGTGGAGGAAAGGGGGTGAGGGAGGAGTGGAGGAAAGAGGGTGAGGGAGGAGTGGAGGAAAGGGGGTGAGGGAGGAGTGGAGGAAAGGGGGTGAGGGAGGAGTGGAGGAAAGGGGGTGAGGGAGGAGTGGAGGAAAGAGGGTGAGGGAGGAGTGGAGGAAAGGGGGTGAGGGAGGAGTGGAGGAAAGAGGGGTGGTGGAGGGGTGGAGGAAAGGGGGTGAGGGAGGAGTGGAGGAAAGATGGGTGGTGGAGGAGTGGAGGAAAGGGGGTGAAAGAGGAGTGGAGGAAAGGGGTGGTGGAGGAGTGGAGGAAAGAGGATGAGAGAGGAGTGGAGGAAAGAGGGGTGGTGGAGGCGTGGAGGAAAGAGGGTGAGAGAGGAGTGGAGGAAAGAGGGGTGGTGGAGGCGTGGAGGAAAGAGGGTGAGAGAGGAGTGGTGGAAAGAGGGGTGGTGGAGGAGTGGAGGAAAGAGGGTGAGAGAGGAGTGGAGGAAAGAGGGTGAGAGAGGAGTGGAGGAAAGAGGGGTGGTGGAGGAGTGGAGGAAAGGGGGTGAGGGAGGAGTGGAGGAAAGAGGGGTGGTGGAGGAGTGGAGGAAAGAGGGGTGAGGGAGGAGTGGAGGAAAGGGGGTGAGAGAGGAGTGGAGGAAAGAGGGTGACAGAGGAGTGGAGGAAAGAGGGGTGAGGGAGGAGTGGAGGAAAGGGGGTGAGAGAGGAGTGGAGGAAAGGGGGTGGTGGGGGAGTGGAGGAAAGAGGGGTGGTGAGGGGGGAGGAAAGAGGGTGAGAGAGGAGTGGAGGAAAGAGGGGTGGTGGACGAGTGGAGGAAAGGGGGTGAGGGAGGAGTGGAGGAAAGGGGGTGGTGGGGGAGTGGAGGAAAGAGGGGTGGTGAGGGGGGAGGAAAGAGGGTGAGAGAGGAGTGGAGGAAAGAGGGGTGGTGGACGAGTGGAGACAGGAAGGGAGTGGTAGTAGTGGAGACAGGAAGGGGAGTGGTAGGAGTGGAGACAGGAAGGGGAGTGGTAGTAGTGGAGACAGGAAGGAGTGGTGGTAGGAAGGGGTGTAGACAGGAAGGGAGTGGAGACAGGAAGGGGAGTGGTAGGAGTGGGACAAGCCTAACAGTTTACTGTACAAGATGTTAAAACAGAGTTTAGTAAATCTCATCAACACGTTTCAATACCGCATTATGACTCCCCTGGTTCAGAGCCTTCCTTTATAGAGAGGTATCAGAGCCAATCAGAGCCTTCCTTTATAAAGAGGTATCAGAGCCAATCAGAACCTTCCTTTATAGAGAGGCATCAGAGCCAATCAGAGCCTTCCTTTATAAAGAGATATCAGAGCCAATCAGAGCCTTTCTTTGTAGAGACTCTCGGTATCAGTGCATCTGACCTGTATTTCATCTACTACTGTACTCTCCATCTTTCCCTCTCTTTTTCCTTCTCCCTCTCTCATAAAAACGGTAACCCTGTAACCATAGCAACCCCCCCCAGTTTGAACATAATGTTAATATTTATATTAAACATTATGATCATTTCATTCATCCAATTGCACACGAGGTCTAACGGAAATTTGACTTTACCATTTTACCCCCAAACCCCTCTGAAAGATTGACATACTGTATACACACGCGCCACAGGAGGCTGGTGGCACCTTAACTGGGGAGGACGGGCTCGTGGTAATGTCTCGAGTGGAAGGAGTGGAATGCTGTCGTTACACACGTGTGTTTGGTGCCATTTTGGTTCGCGCCGCTCCAGTCGTTATTACGAGCCGTCCTCCCCTCAGCAGCCACCTGAGACACACATCCAAGTTGGAGTGTTCGGGGCTGCAGAGGGCCCGTGGTGTAGTTCTTGTAGATGTTTAAACAGTGTCTTGCTCAAGGGCACAACGACAGGCAATGGCATTTACGATTTGCTATCAGCAACCTTCCCGTTGCCAGCTCAACTTCCTGACACAATTTTCCCGTCAGTCCCTGGATTCAAACTAGTAACTAACCCTCGGGTTGCTGGGTAGCTTCTCTAACTGCTAGGCTACCTGCCTCTGTGTTGTAATGAGACATGAGGAAACGAAACGTTGAATGAACAGGGCATGAAGGAAGGAGACAGGGGAAAGGAGACAAGGGGAAAGGAGACAAGGGGAAAGGAGACAGGGGGAAAGGAGACAAGGGAAAGGAGACAAAGGGAAAGGAGACAAGGGGAAAGGAGACAAGGAAAGGAGACAGGGAAAGGAGACAGGGGAAAGGAGACAGGGGAAAGGAGACAAGGGAAAGGAGGCAAGGGGAAAGGAGGCAAGGGGAAAGGAGACAAGGGGAAAGGAGACAGGGGAAAGGAGACAGGGGGAAAGGAGGCAAGGGGAAAGGAGGCAAGGGGGAGGCAAGGGGAAAGGAGACAAGGGGAAAGGAGACAGGGAAAGGAGACAAGGGAAAGGAGCCAGGGGGAAAGGAGACAGGGGGAAAGGAGACAGGGGAAAGGAGACAAGGGAAAGGAGGCAAGGGGAAAGGAGACAAGGGGAAAGGAGGCAAGGGAAAGGAGACAAGGGAAAGGAGACAGGGGAAAGGAGACAAGGGGAAAGGAGACAAGGGGAAAGGAGACAGGGGAAAGGAGACAGGGGAAAGGAGACTGGGGAAAGGAGACAGGGGGAAAGGAGACAGGGGAAAGGAGTCAAGGGAATGGAGACAGGGAAAGGAGACTGGGGAAAGGAGACAAGGGGAAAGGAGACAGGGGGAAAGGAGACAAGGGGAAAGGAGACAAGGGGAAAGGAGACAAGGGGAAAGGAGACAGGGGAAAGGAGACTAGGGGAAAGGAGACAAGGGGAAAGGAGACAGGGGAAAGGAGACAAGGGAAAGGAGACAGGGAAAGGAGACAAGGAAAGGAGACAGGGAAAGGAGACAAGGGAAAGGAGACAGGGGAAAGGAGACAGGGAAAGGAGACAAGGGGAAAGGAGACAGGGGAAAGGAGACAGGGAAAGGAGACAGGGGAAAGGAGACAGGGGAAAGGAGACAAGGGGAAAGGAGACGGGGGAAAGGAGACTGCTTGATAGGATGTGAACACGCCACTACTTTGCCTGGTTAGTTAGTAGAGAGTTTGTGGTGTTTTAGACCAATGAGTAAGGCTAGGAGAAGATGTGTCGTGTTGTGTCATGTTGTGTGTTGTGTGTCATGTTGTGTTGTGTGTTGTGTCATGTTGTGTTGTGTGTTTTGTGTGTGTTGTGTTGTGTTGTGTGTTGTGTGATGTTGTGTGTTTTGTGTTGTGTGTTGTGTGTGTGTTGTGTCATGTTGTGTTGTGTGTTTTGTGTGTTGTGTCATGTTGTGTTGTGTGTTGTGTTCAAATCAACTTGTATTTGTCACATGCGCCGAATACAGTAGACTGTAGTAGACCTTAGAGTGAAATGCTGAATACAACAGGTGTAGTAGACCTTACAGTGAAATGCTGAATACAACAGGTGTAGTAGACCTCACAGTGAAATGCTGAATACAACAGGTGTAGTAGACCTTACAGTGAAATGCTGAATACAACAGGTGTAGTAGACCTCACAGTGAAATGATGAATACAACAGGTGTAGTAGACCTTACAGTGAAATGCTGAATACAACAGGTGTAGTAGACCTCACAGTGAAATGCTGAATACAACAGGTGTAGTAGACCTCACAGTGAAATGATGAATACAACAGGTGTAGTAGACCTTACAGTGAAATGCTGAATACAACAGGTGTAGTAGACCTCACAGTGAAATGCTGAATACAACAGGTGTAGTAGACCTTACAGTGAAATGCTGAATACAACAGGTGTAGTAGACCTTACAGTAAAATGCTGAATACAACAGGTGTAGTAGACCTTACAGTGAAATGCTGAATACAACAGGAGGTAGACCTTACAGTGAAATGCTGAATACAACAGGTGTAGTAGACCTTACAGTGAAATGCTGAATACAACAGGAGGTAGACCTCACAGTGAAATGCTTACTTACAAGCCCTTAACCAACAATGCCGTTTTAGGAAAAAATAAGTGTTAAGTAAAAAATAGAGAATAAAATAACAAATAATTAAAAAGCAGCAGCAAAATAACAATGTGGAGGCTATATACAGGGTATTACGGTACAGAGTCAATGTGGAGACTATATACAGTGTATTACGGTACAGAGTCAATGTGGAGACTATATACAGTGTATTACGGTACAGAGTCAATGTGGAGACTATATACAGGGTGTTATGGTACAGAGTCAATGTGGAGGCTATATACAGGGTGTTATGGTACAGAGTCAATGTGGAGGCTATATACAGGGTGTTACGGTACAGAGTCAATGTGGAGGCTATATACAGGGTGTTATGGTACAGAGTCAATGTGGAGGCTATATACAGGGTGTTACGGTACAGAGTCAATGTGGAGGCTATATACAGGGTATTACGGTACAGAGTCAATGTGGAGGCTATATACAGTGTGTTATGGTACAGAGTCAATGTGGAGGCTATATACAGGGTGGAGGCTATTACGGTACAGAGTCAATGTGGAGGCTATATACAGGGTGTTATGGTACAGAGTCAATGTGGAGGCTATATACAGGGTGTTATGGTACAGAGTCAATGTGGAGGCTATATACAGGGTGTTACGGTACAGAGTCAATGTGGAGGCTATATACAGGGTATTACGGTACAGAGTCAATGTGGAGACTATACACATGGGGTTCCGGAACAGAGTCAATGTGGAGGCTATATACAGGGTGTTACGGTACAGAGTCAATGTGGAGGCTATATACAGGGTATTACGGTACAGAGTCAATGTGGAGACTATATACAGGGTATTACGGTACAGAGTCAATGTGGAGGCTATATACAGGGTATTACGGTACAGAGTCAATGTGAGGACTATATACAGGGTATTACGGTACAGAGTCAATGTGGAGGCTATATACAGGGTATTACGGTACAGAGTCAATGTGGAGACTATACACATGGGGTTCCGGAACAGAGTCAATGTGGAGGCTATATACAGGGTATTACGGTACAGAGTCAATGTGGAGGCTATATACAGGGTATTACGGTACAGAGTCAATGTGGAGGCTATATACAGGGTATTACGGTACAGAGTCAATGTGGAGACTATATACAGGTACAGAGTATTACGGTACAGAGTCAATGTGGAGGCTATATACAGGGTATTACGGTACAGAGTCAATGTGGAGGCCACATACAGGGTATTACGGTACAGAGTCAATGTGGAGGCTATATACATGGGGTTCCGGAACAGAGTCAATGTGGAGACTATATACAGGGTATTACGGAACAGAGTCAATGTGGAGACTATATACAGGGTATTACGGTACAGAGTCAATGTGGAGGCTATATACAGGGTTTTACGGTACAGAGTCAATGTCGAGGCTATATACAGGGTAGTGTTACGGTACAGAGTCAATGTGGAGGCTATATACAGGGTATTACGGTACAGAGTCAATGTAGAGACTATACACATGGGGTTACGGTACAGAGTCAATGTGGAGGCTATATACAGGGTATTATGGTACAGAGTCAATGTGGAGGCTATATACAGTGTGTTATGGTACAGAGTCAATGTGGAGGCTATATACAGGGTGTTATGGTACAGAGTCAATGTGGAGGCTATATACAGGGTGTTACGGTACAGAGTCAATGTGGAGGCTATATACACGGGGTTCCGGAACAGAGTCAATGTGGAGGCTACATACAGGGTATTACGGTACAGAGTCAATGTGGAGGCTATATACAGGGTATTACGGTACAGAGTCAATGTGGAGACTATATACAGGGTATTACGGTACAGAGTCAATGTGGAGGCTATATACAGGGTATTACGGTACAGAGTCAATGTGAGGACTATTATACAGGGTATTACGGTACAGAGTCAATGTGGAGGCTATATACAGGGTGTTACGGTACAGAGTCAATGTGGAGGCTATATACACGGGGTTCCGGAACAGAGTCAATGTGGAGGCTACATACAGGGTATTACGGTACAGAGTCAATGTGGAGGCTATATACAGGGTATTACGGTACAGAGTCAATGTGGAGGCTATATACAGGGTATTACGGGAAACAGAGTCAATGTGGAGGCTATATACAGGGTATTACGGTACAGAGTCAATGTGGAGGCTACATACAGGGTATTACGGTACAGAGTCAATGTGGAGGCTATATACAGGGTATTACGGTACAGAGTCAATGTGGAGGCTATATACAGGGTATTACGGTACAGAGTCAATGTGGAGGCCACATACAGGGTATTACGGTACAGAGTCAATGTGGAGGCTATATACATGGGGTTCCGGAACAGAGTCAATGTGGAGACTATATACAGGGTATTACGGTACAGAGTCAATGTGGAGGCTATATACAGGGTGTTACGGTACAGAGTCAATGTGGAGGCTATATACACGGGGTTCCGGAACAGAGTCAATGTGGAGGCTACATACAGGGTATTACGGTACAGAGTCAATGTGGAGGCTATATACAGGGTATTACGGTACAGAGTCAATGTGGAGACTATATACAGGGTATTACGGTACAGAGTCAATGTGGAGGCTATATACAGGGTATTACGGTACAGAGTCAATGTGAGGACTATATACAGGGTATTACGGTACAGAGTCAATGTGGAGGCTATATACAGGGTATTACGGTACAGAGTCAATGTGGAGACTATACACATGGGGTTCCGGAACAGAGTCAATGTGGAGGCTATATACAGGGTGTTACGGTACAGAGTCAATGTGGAGGCTATATACACGGGGTTCCGCAACAGAGTCAATGTGGAGGCTACATACAGGGTATTAGGTACAGAGTCAATGTGGAGGCTATATACAGGGTATTACGGTACAGAGTCAATGTGGAGGCTATATACAGGGTATTACGGTACAGAGTCAATGTGGAGGCTATATACAGGGTATTACGGTACAGAGTCAATGTGGAGGCTATATACAGGGTATTACGGTACAGAGTCAATGTGGAGGCTACATACAGGGTATTACGGTACAGAGTCAATGTGGAGGCTATATACAGGGTATTACGGTACAGAGTCAATGTGGAGGCTATATACAGGGTATTACGGTACAGAGTCAATGTGGAGGCCACATACAGGGTATTACGGTACAGAGTCAATGTGGAGGCTATATACATGGGGTTCCGGAACAGAGTCAATGTGGAGACTATATACAGGGTATTACGGTACAGAGTCAATGTGGAGGCTATATACAGGGTTTTACGGTACAGAGTCAATGTCGAGACTATATACAGGGTGTTACAGTACAGAGTCAATGTGGAGGCTATATACAGGGGTACCAGAACAGAGTCAATGTGGAGGCTATATGCAGGGGTACCAGTACAGAGTCAATGTGGAGGCTATATACAGGGTATTACGGTACAGAGTCAATGTAGAGACTATATACTGGGGGTACCAGTACAGAGTCAATGTGGAGGCTATATACAGGGTGTTACGGTACAGAGTCAATGTGGAGACTATATACAGGGGTACCGGTACAGAGTCAGTGTGGAGGCTATATACAGGGTGTACCGGTACAGAGTCAATGTGGAGGCTATATACAGGGGTACCAGTACAGAGTCAATGTGGAGGCTATATACAGGGGTACCGGTACAGAGTCAATGTGGAGGCTATATACAGGTTGTACCGGTACAGAGTCAATGTGGAGGCTATATACAGGGGTACCGGTACAGAGTCAATGTGGAGGCTATATACAGGGTGTACCAGTACAGAGTCAATGTGGAGGCTATATACAGGGTACCGGTACAGAGTCAATATGGAGGCTATATACAGGGGGTACTGATACAGAGTCAATGTGCGGGGGCACCGGTTAGTCGAGTAATTGAGGTAATATGTACATGTAGGTAGAGTTATTAAAGTGACTATGTATAGATAATAACAGAGAGTAGCAGCAGCGTGGGGGTGGGCAATGTAAATAGTCTGGGTAGCCATTTGATTAGATGTTCAGGAGTCTTATGGCTTTGGGGATAGAAGCTGTTTAGAAGCCTCTTGGACCTCTACTTGGCTCTCCGGTACCGCTTGCCGTGCGGTAGCAGAGAGAACAGTCTATGACTGGGGTGGCTGGAAGCTTTGACAAATTTTAGGGCCTTCCTCTGACACCGCCTGGTATAGAGGTCCTGGATGGCAGGAAGCTTGGCCCCAGTGATGTACTGGGCCATTCACACTACCCTCTGTAGTGCCTTGCGGTCGGAGACCGAGCAGTTGCCATACCAGGCAGTGATCCAACCAGTCAGGATGCTCTCGTTGTGTCGTAATATGTACATGTAGGTAGAGTTATTAAAGTGACTATGTATAGATAATAACAGAGAGTAGCAGCAGCGTTGGGCAATGTGTACATTTGATTAGATGTTCAGGAGTCTTTTATTATGTGTTGTTGTGTTTTATGATGTGTTGTTGTGTTTTATGCTGTTTTGTGTTTATGCTGTGTTGTTGTGTTTTATGATGTGTTGTTGTGTTTTATGATGTGTTGTTGTGTTTTATGATGTGTTGTTGTGTTTTATGTGTTGTTGTGTTTTATGATGTGTTGTTGTGTTTTATGATGTGTTGTTGTGTTTTATGATGTGTTGTTGTTTTTTATGATGTGTTGTTGTGTTTTATGATGTGTTGTTGTGTTTTATGTGTTGTTGTGTTTTATGCTGTGTTGTTTGCTGTGTGTTGTGTTCCTCCAGGGTCGGTAGTCATCAGGTTGGCTGTTGTCCTCCATGCTGCTGCATATAGCATCTTCATAGGAGACAGAGACATCTAGCATCTTCATAGGAGACAGAGACATCCAGCATCTTCATAGGAGACAGAGACATCCAGCATCTTCATAGGAGACAGAGACATCTAGCATCTTCATAGGAGACAGAGATATCTAGCATCTTCATAGGAAACAGAGATATCTAGCATCTTCATAGGAGACAGAGACATCTAGCATCTTCATAGGAGACAGAGACATCTAGCATATTCATAGGAGACAGAGACATCTAGCATCTTCATAGGAGACAGAGACATCTAGCATATTCATAGGAGACAGAGACATCCAGCATCTTCATAGGAGACAGAGACATCTAGCATCTTCATAGGAGACAGAGGGAGTATATGCATAGTCAGATTTCGCTGTGCGTGTGTGTGTGTGTGTGTGTGTGTTTGTGAGCCCAGCTCTGCCCCGCCCCTCATCCTGGAGGTCAATCAACATGATTGATCTCCTCTTCCACCCCCCCCCCCCATCTCCCTCCCCTTCTGCCAATCTGTCCTCTCACCCCCACTTTGCCCTCTCCTCCCAGATTAGTAAATCAGTCATTTAGACAGGTAGGCGATTGTCCATCACCCCTCCTTCCTCCTTCCCCCACACTCCCCCTCTCCAAGCTGACCAGAACATTGAAAGGGGGGAGGAGGGGGGGTTGTCTACTGAAGTAGTCTGTATTTTATTCCTCTTCAGGGTCTCTGATGGTGTAGGGTGAAGACGCTGATCTAAGGGGTCAGTTTTATATTTTCACTGCGTAATGTTCGTTTTTTTTGGGAAAGGGAAGCTGATCCTAAAATCTGTACCTGGGGGGGACGTCACCCTTTAGAATTTCTGGATTATAGCTGCGCTGCTCTCAGAAATGGCCCACCTCTGCAGAAGACATCTGTCCAGTGGTGGACTGACACACCGCTACAGGGTGGTGTGTTGATGGCACACAGACTGATGGGACTGACAGCAGCCGCTAGCCACCTTTAGGAACCAGACCAGATCTGACAGCTGGCCACAGGTATCAGTCAGAAACAGCTGTGATTCCAGCTACAGTTACAGTTATCTCTACCTACATTATCTGCTGTATCCATCTTCTTCCTGTATCTCTCCCCATCTCTACCTACATTATCTCTGTATCCATCTTCTTCCTGTATCTCTCCCCATCTCTACCTACATTATCTCTGTATCCATCTTCTTCCTGTATCTCTCCCCATCTCTACCTACATTATCTCTGTATCCATCTTCTTCCTGTATCTCTCCCCATCTCTACCTACATTATCTCTGTATCCATCTTCTTCCTGTATCCATCTTTCATTTCCTGTATCCATCTCCTGTATCCCCATCTCTACCTACATTATCTCTGTATCCATCTTCTTCCTGTATCTCTCCCCATCTCTACCTACATTATCTCTGTATCCATCTTCTTCCTGTATCTCTCCCCATCTCTACCTAGATTATCTCTGTATCCATCTTCTTCCTGTATCTCTCCCCATCTCTACCACATTATCTCATCCATCTTCTTCCTGTATCTCTCCCCATCTCTAAGATTATATTTGTCCATCTTCTTCCTGTATACAACAGGTATCCAGTAGGCCTTACAGTGAAATGCATTACTGTATCCATCTTCTTCCTGTATCTCTCCCCAACCAATTAGTGTATCTCTCTCCATCTCTAAAATGTCCATTAGGTCCCCATCTCTACAATTAGGTATCCATCTTCTTCCTGTATCTCTCCCCATCTCTAAAGAAATTAAAACAAACAGTGAAAAGACAGGCTAAAGTGGGGCTTACAGTGAAATGTATTTAGTCAGCCAATACCAATTGTGCAGTGAAAAGTTCTCACCAATTGTGCAAGTTCTCCCACTTAAAAAGATAAGAGAGGCCTGTAATTTTCATCATAGGTACTCTTCAACTATGACAGACAAAATGAGGGTGAAAAAATCCAGAAAATCACATTGTAGGATTTTTTATGAATTTATTTGCAAATTATGCTGGAAAATAAGTATGAAGTGTAACTATGATGAAAATTACAGGCTTCTCTCATCTTTTTAAGTGGGAGAACTTGCACAATTGGTGGCTGACTAAATACTTTTTTTACCCCACTGTATATACAGTAACGGGGCTATAAAAGTAGCGAGGCTACATACAGACTCCAGTATTACTGTATCCATCTCTTGTCTAATTTTCTCATCTGTCTCTAGGACTCTTCCTCCATAGTTACCGTATCAGATAATTCTGCACGGAAGGCCTTCATAGAAATGTAGCAACTGGCTCTCAGTCAGTCTGATGGTGTAACCATGGCAACCAAATCTGACCAGTACCGTAGAATTATTGCAGAACTGTGGCCACAGAAGATGAAAATGAAGATGAATTTAGATCGGAAGGTAGCCTGTCTGCAGGCATTGTCCTATTTATTTATGTTGCTTTTTATCTGCCTAGCAACCCATGAAATATGAAGTGCTTTTTAGCTTAAAAGGATCGTCCACTTTTTTTCAATTTTCTCCTAAAATGACATACCCAAATCTAACTCCTTGAAGCAAGGATATGTATATTCTTTGGTACCATTTGAAAGGAAATACTTGTGAAATGAATGTAGTAGAATATAAACACATTACATCTAGTAAAAGAGAATACAAAGAAAAAAAAAAACGTTATTTTGTATTTTTTTTGTACCATCATCTTTGAAATGCAAGAAAAAGGACATAATGTATTATTCCAGCCCAGGTGCAATTTACATTTTGGCCACTAGATGGCAGCAGTGTATGTGCAATAATCAGACTGATCCAATGAACCATTGCATTTCTGTTCAAAATTTTGTAGCAACACTGCTCAAATGTGCATAATTTGTTAATCAATAATTTTTCAAGTTCATAACTGTGCACTCTCCTCAAACAATAGCGTGATATTATTTCACTGTAATAACTACTGTAAATTGGATAGTGCAGTTAGACAACATTTAAGCTTTCTGCCAATATCAGATATGTCTATGTCCTGGGATATGTTCTTGTTTCTTAGCCTACGCTAGCTCAACGGTCCCGCAGGGGACCCACCAATCCTGAAGAAGTTTTAACTCTCTTCCACTCAGGGTAATGAGTCTGTTTTTGACTCCAAACATTTTTTTGAGTTGCATTATGTTGTTTCCATAGTGAACCCAGCTAGCACATTTGGTTCCTTGGAAGTTGTGTGAATGTAAATGTCTGTTTTTGGTTTCACATTGCTTGTTGGAACAAAGACATATGTTTCTTGACTGATAAAATGGAACATTTTTTATACGTTCTGAGAACAGAAGTGAACATTTAGCCTTTTGTGAGAAAGTTTATTTTTAGGTTCCAGGGAGGTTCTGAGAACGTTTTACTATGGTTCCTGGGAGGTTCTGAGAATGTTTTACTCTAGTTCCAGGGAGGTTCTGAGAATGTTTTACTCTAGTTCCAGGGAGGTTCTGAGAATGTTTTACTCTAGTTCCAGGGAGGTTCTGAGAATGTTTTACTCTGGTTCCAGGGAGGTTCTGAGAATGTTTTACTCTGGTTCCAGGGAGGTTCTGAGAATGTTTTACTCTGGTTCCAGGGAGGTTCTGAGAATGTTTTACTCTGGTTCCAGGGAGGTTCTGAGAATGTTTTACTCTGGTTCCAGGGAGGTTCTGAGAATGTTTTACTCTGGTTCCAGGGAGGTTCTGAGAACGTTTTACTCTGGTTCCAGGGAGGTTCTGAGAACGTTTTACTCTGGTTCCAGGGAGGTTCTGAGAATGTTTTACTCTGGTTCCAGGGAGGTTCTGAGAACGTTTTAATATGGTTCCAGGGAAGTTCTGAGAACGTTTTAATATGGTTCCAGGGAGGTTTATTAACGCTCTGAGAACAGACGTTCCAGGTTATTTTGAGTTTTTTTAATAACCTCCTTAAAATGTTCACTGAATGTTTCAGTGAGACTTTTAATAACACTGCTGACTATTTTGGGTTAAATTTGTTGAACTCCAAGCACAGATAGGACACATGGAAATGAATTTCCTTAGACATTAATCATACAAACACATCAGTGAGATTCAGACCTATAATCTTCTGTTCTCTATCCATGGATTTAGTCCACTACGCCACCAGGATGGAGCTAGCGTGTCAATGTTTTTTACACTTACAAAGCGTTTCATTTCAGTCTATTCAAACAGACCTAATTTCAAAGGAAACAAGCACTCATTTAGATCAGGTGTGGCCAATTAGTGGGCGTGGCCAACACACCTGAACACACTTAACAATATAGAGGATAAAGAGAGTTTTGTTGATGCTGAGAACGGAATGTGTGTTTTTAAATAAAATTCTTAGAACATTCTCTGAACGTTACTAAAGTGTTCTTGTGGGTTTTTTTTTAATGGAAAGTTTCCTTAACGTTCTCAGGAACAATTTGAGAACATGACTTTAAATAAAACCATGAGGAAACCTGTAGCAAATGTTACGCTAAAGTACTGAAATTCCCACAGAAGAACGTTGTTTCTTAACGTTCTCTGAACTATTTGAGAAACATTCAACATCAAACCAGTTGGAGAACGTTCCTACAACATTACCGAAATTTAAATTAAATCTACCATGTTGTAACTTTTACAAAACTTTCTGTTTTAAGTAATGAAATACCAAGAAAATAACATTTATTTTTATTTTATCAAGTTCCTTTAATGTGCTGAGAATGTTCCAAAGCCAAGCAAATATCCGGCGCCATTCCTAGAAAGTTGTCGGAAGGTTGTATGCAAAATAACCGTTGGGCAACCACGCTCTCACCCCGCTCTCACCAGCTCTCACCACGCTCTCACCAGCTCTCACCCAGCTCTCACCAGCTCTCACCAAGCTCTCACCAGCTCTCACCCAGCTCTCACCAGCTCTCACCAAGCTCTCACCAGCTCTCACCACGCTCTCTCACCAGCTCTCACCTAGCTCTCACCAGCTCTCACCACGCTCTCACCAGCTCTCACCAAGCTCTCACCAGCTCTCACCACGCTCTCTCACCAGCTCTCACCCAGCTCTCACCAGCTCTCACCACGCTCTCACCAGCTCTCACCACGCTCTCTCACCAGCTCTCACCAGCTCTCACCAGCTCTCACCACTCTCTCACCAGCTCTCACCCAGCTCTCACCCAGCTCTCACCAAGCTCTCACCCAGCTCTCACCAAGCTCTCACCAAGCTCTCACCCAGCTCTCACCCAGCTCTCACCAAGCTCTCACCCAGCTCTCACCAAGCTCTCACCAAGCTCTCACCAAGCTCTCACCAAGCTCTCACCACAGCTCTCACCCAGCTCTCACCAAGCTCTCCACGCTCTCCAAGCTCTCACCCATCTCTCACCACGCTCTCACCAGCTCTCACCCAGCTCTCACCAAGCTCTCACCCAGCTCTCACCCAGCTCTCACCAAGCTCTCACCAAGCTCTCCAGCTCTCACCAAGCTCTCACCAAGCTCTCACCCAGCTCTCACCCAGCTCTCACCAAGCTCTCTCCAAGCTCTCACCAAGCTCTCACCAAGCTCTCACCACTCTCTCACCAAGCTCTCACCAAGCTCTCACCAAGCTCTCACCAAGCTCTCACCAAGCTCTCACCATGCTCTCACCAAGCTCTCACCAGCTCTCACCAAGCTCTCACCAAGCTCTCACCACGCTCTCACCACTCTCTCACCAAGCTCACCAAGCTCTCACCACTCTCTCACCAAGCTCTCACCAAGCTCTCACCACTCTCTCACCAAGCTCTCACCACTCTCTCACCAAGCTCTCACCAAGCGCTCACCACTCTCTCACCACTCTCTCACCAAGCTCTCACCAAGCTCTCACCACTCTCTCACCAAGCTCTCACCAAGCTCTCACCAAGCTCTCACCACTCTCTCACCAAGCTCTCACCAAGCTCTCACCACTCTCTCACCAAGCTCTCACCACTCTCTCACCAAGCTCTCACCAAGCTCTCACCACTCTCTCACCAAGCTCTCACCAAGCTCTCACCAAGCTCTCACCACTCTCACCACTCTCACCAAGCTCACCACCAAGCTCTCACCACTCTCTCACCAAGCTCTCACCAAGCTCTCACCAAGCTCTCACCACTCTCTCACCACTCTCTCACCAAGCTCTCACCAAGCTCTCACCAGCTCTCACCAAGCTCTCACCAAGCTCTCAAACATATGGTTCTCAGGAGGTTATGTCTTAGCTGGGGAGACTGTGTTGTCATGTAAACAACTGGTCGAAGATGGAGTCCACCCAAACTCTGTCCTGACAGGATTGTTGATGCCTTGGTGTGTCTGTGTGTACGCATATTCTAAGTGACTTCCACCCAAGATCTGTTGTGTGTGTGTGTGTGTCTGTGTGTGTGTGTAATGTATCCTCATGTATCCAACAATCATCAGCAATATTGAAATCATTTAAGTAATAAAAAAATAAAAAAACATTTTAACAGTGGTTTTGTATCGTCATCTAGAGGACATTAGTAAACACTGCATTTACTCTGACATCCTCCATGCCCTTCCTGCAATACCATAACCTCACCAATAGGTGTCAGCAAAGTACTACATCATTCTGCATGGTCATGAAGCATAGTTAAAGTCCAACATGCTTTTGGAGAGATGTGCCTATGGCCAGAGAGGGAGAGATGTGCCTATGGCCAGAGAGGGAGAGATGTGCCTATGGCCAGAGAAGGAGAGATGCCTATGGCCAGAGAGGGAGAGATGTGCCTATGGCCAAAGAGGGAGAGATGTTCCTTTGGCTCATAACTCTTTAATTTCCTTTCTCATGTTGTGGCATATCAGAACTTCTCCATGCCAATATGGACATGAAGGCAGGGTAAAGTGACTAGGCATCAGGATAGATAATAATAAGGTATTTGAGGTAGATATGTACATGAAGGCAGGGTAAAGTGACTAGACATCAGGATAGATAATAATAAGAGCAAAATTAAGGACAGAGTAGCATCAGCAAATGATGAGTGTCAAAGTATGTGTGTGGTGTATAATGTGTAATGTATGTGTGTGTGTGTTGTGTCGGTCTGCGTGTGTTTTATGTGTGTGTGTGTGTGTCGGTCTGCGTGTGTGTTTTGTGTGTGTGTGTGTGTGTGGTGTATAATGTGTAATGTATGTGTGTGTGTGTTGTGTCGGTCTGCGTGTGTGTTACGTGTGTGTGTGTGTCGGTCTGCGTGTGTGTTACGTGTGTGTGTTGTGTCGGTCTGCGTGTGTGTTACGTGTGTGTGTTGTGTCGGTCTGCGTGTGTGTTATGTGTGTGTGTGTGTGTGTCGGTCTGTGTGTGTGTTATGTGTGTGTGTGTGTCGGTCTGCGTGTGTGTGAAGGGTTTGTGGTAAGTTACTTTCTAAATGTAATCTGTTGACCTGTCCAAAATTGTAACGCAAGTAACTTTGGGATAACTTACCCCAAACTCAGTAATGTAATCTGATTTACATTCAGTTACTTAAAAAAAAAAGATTACTTTCCCCTTAAGAGGCATTAGAAGAATCTATGTATGTTACCAAAATGAACAACATCTATTGATGATAAATCAATGCTAAAGTTTACGGAGCTGGTCATATACAGATGTTACATTTGACTTCATGGGTTGGTTATCAAGGCTTCGATTACATACCGTATGTATTGTTTATTTCATTCTGTATATATGAATTTCAAATCAATCATGTTTCTAATCTATTGCATAGTTACAATGTGTAATCATTGATGTCCCAGGAGCAGGAGTGGTAAACACTGTTGAAGTGTATATCTGGTAATACATACATGCAGACACAGCATCAGTCAAAGAATGGAGTTTGATACACCTGGTATTGGATAATGACTGAAAAATAATGTCTCAGAGATCCGTACCTGAACCACACCTTTATTTGCCAAGGAAGAGTTACATGATCAGTGAATATATTCAATGTATAGGCAACAATGTGGGGATCTCACATGTGGTAATAACTACAGTACATTTTATTTTATTCAACCTTTATTTAACTAGGCAAGTCAGTTAAGAACACATTCTTATTTTCAATGATGGCTTAGGAACAGTGGGTTAACTGCCCTGTTCAGGGGCAGAATGACAGATTTCTACCTTGTCAGCTCGGGGATTTGAACTTGCAACCTTTCGGTTACTAGTCTAACACTCTAACCACTAGGCTACCCTGCCGCCCCATGTGCCTATAGGACTTGCATCCTTGGCACAATAAAGTTATTATATTCTACTCTATCCATAGGCTTCATTAATGCCATTCAGACTTGAAGTTGACACAACAACTATGATTCCTGAGGTTCATAGATATTACTTCAAAACCTAACGTTTCAGATCGGCTACATACTGTAACTAGCTACACATCCATGGGCACACAGATCGGCTACATACTGTAGCTAGCTACACATCCATGGGCACACAGATCGGCTACATACTGTAACTAGCTACACATCCATGGGCACACAGATCGGCTACATACTGTAGCTAGCTACACATCCATGGGCACACAGATCGGCATACATAGCTACACATCCATGGGCACACAGATCGGCTACATACTGTAACTAGCTACACATCCATGGGCACACAGATCGGCTACATACTGTAGCTAGCTACACATCCATGGGCACACAGATCGGCTACATACTGTAACTAGCTACACATCCATGGGCACACACACAGATCTAGCTACACATCCATACACACAGTAGCTAGCTACACATCCATGGGCACACAGATCGGCTACATACTGTAACTAGCTACACATCCATGGGCACACAGATGGGCACACAGATCGGCTACATACTGTAGCTAGCTACACATCCATGGGCACACAGATCGGCTACATACTGTACTAGCTACACATCCATGGGCACACAACACATCCATGGGCACACAGAGCTACACATCCATGGGCACACAGATCGGCTACATACTGTAACTAGCTACACATCCATCGGCTACATACTGTAACTAGCTACACATCCATGGGCACACAGATCGGAGCTACACATCCATGGGCACACATCGCTACATACTTTAACTAGCTACACATCCATGGGCACACAGATCGGCTACATACTGTAACTAGCTACACATCCATGGGCACACAGATCGGCTACATACTGTAACTAGCTACACATCCATGGGCACACAGATCGGCTACATACTGTAACTAGCTACACATCCATGGGCACACAGATACTGTAGCTAGCTACACATCCATGGGCACACAGATCGGCTACATACTGTAACTAGCTACACTGCTACATACTTAACTAGCTACACATCCATGGGCACACAGATCGGCTACATACTGTAACTAGCTACACATCCATGGGCACACAGATCGGCTACATACTGTAACTAGCTACACATCCATGGGCACACAGTTATTTTTATCCTCCGCTACACAATAAGCAAGAAAATAGTTAGCTAGCTACATTACTTCAGCTGGATTGCATGGCAAGCTTACACAATTATACATTCAAATTGCAGTAAATGCTTTAGCTAGCTAGATTCTTCACATCCACTGTTTCCCAAGACGACAGCCTGGTTTGATGGTTTTCTCAGGAGTCACTAAAACATTAAACAACACAAACGATAAATTAATTATCCTAACACTAGCTAGCTGGCTAATGTTAGCTAGTCAGATAAACTTGCTAAATAGCAATTTTCATAAAATTAACTTAATGACAAAAAAAATATGCACAAACGTCTGTCTCTACATTAACTAACATATTCCTCTCAATTGTAATTTTTTTTGCTTGACTCGTTATGACGTTATAACGACTTACATCTGCTTCCACCGTAACGTTTTGTCAGCCATCTTTGTTGAAGAACGACACAAGGCACGGGTGGCTCGCGTCAAAATTCGTCATTTGAATCACTCGATATGATTGGTCATATAAAAACCTTGGGAACCAAATGCATAACGAGTGCTCTAACCCCCCCTTGTGGTGGGCTGGAGAAATGAAGCCGCGACGCTCCCCTGCGGTGTAAACTCGCAACTTTTAAAGGAGGAACCACGGTATAATAATATGATTAAGTTACATCTTTACAGAATTTAAATTACAGAGTTTCCTGCCTCCACAAAATACATATTCTCCTTTTCCCTCCCATTCAGAAAGACATGACAGATGTGGCATTATGATAACAGATGAGTGTTGTCTGGGTGATAGAAACACAGCATGTTATATTGGGGAGCGGCAGGGTAGCCTAGTGGTTAGAGGCAAGTAGTCTAGTGGTTTGAGGAAGGTAGCCTAGTGGTTAGAGCAGGTAGCCTAGTGGTTAGAGCAGGTAGCCTAGAGGTTAGAGCAGGTAGTCTAGTGGTTAGAGCAGGTAGCCTAGTGGTTTGAGGAGACAGGTAGCCTAGTGGTTAGAGGAGACAGGTAGTCTAGTGGTTAGAGGCAGGTAGCCTAGTGGTTAGAGGAGACAGGTAGTCTAGTGGTTAGAGGCAGGTAGCCTAGTGGTTAGAGGAGACAGGTAGTCTAGTGGTTAGAGGTAGGTAGCCTAGTGGTTAGAGTAGACAGGTAGCCTAGTGGTTAGAGGAGACAGGTAGCCTAGTGGTTAGAGCAGGTAGTCTAGTGGTTAGAGGCAGGTAGCCTAGTGGTTAGAGCAGGTAGTCTAGTGGTTAGAGGAGACAGGTAGTCTAGTGGTTAGAGCAGGTAGTCTAGTGGTTAGAGCAGGTAGTCTAGTGGTTAGAGGCAGGTAGCCTAGTGGTTAGAGCAGGTAGTCTAGTGGTTAGAGGAGACAGGTAGTCTAGTGGTTAGAGCAGGTAGTCTAGTGGTTAGAGAAGGTAGTCTAGTGGTTAGAGCAGGTAGCCTAGTGGTTAGAGCAGGTAGCCTAGTGGTTGGAGCAGGTAGTCTAGTGGTTAGAGCCAGGTAGCCTAGTGGTTAGAGGCAGGTAGTCTAGTGGTTAGAGACAGGTAGCCTAGTGGTTAGAGGCAGGTAGCCTAGTGGTTAGAGACAGGTTAGTCTAGTGGTTAGAGCAGGTAGCCTAGTGGTTAGAGTAGACAGGTAGCCTAGTGGTTAGAGGAGACAGGTAGTCTAGTGGTTAGAGGTAGGTAGCCTAGTGGTTAGAGCAGGTAGCCTAGTGGTTAGAGGAGACAGGTAGCCTAGTGGTTAGAGGAGACAGGTAGTCTAGTGTTTATAGGCAGGTAGCCTAGTGGTTAGAGACAGGTAGCCTAGTGTTTAGAGGCAGGTAGCCTAGTGGTTAGAGACAGGTAGCCTAGTGGTTAGAGACAGGTTAGTCTAGTGGTTAGAGGCAGGTAGCCTAGTGGTTAGAGACAGGTTAATCTAGTGGTTAGAGGCAGGTAGGCTAGTGGTTATAGGCAGGTAGCCTAGTGGTTAGAGACAGGTTAGTGTAGTGGTTAGAGCAGGTAGCATAGTGGTTAGAGGCAGGTAGCCTAGTGGTTAGAGACAGGTTAGTCTAGTGGTTAGAGCAGGTAGCCTAGTGGTTGGTTAGAGGCAGGTAGTCTAGTGGTTAGAGGCAGGTAGCCTAGTGGTTAGAGGCAGGTAGCCTAGTGGTTAGAGGCAGGTAGCCTAGTGGTTAGAGGCAGGTAGCCTAGTGGTTAGGTAGGCAGGTTAGCCTAGTGGTTAAAGGCAGGTAGCTTAGTGGTTACAGGCAGGTAGTCTAGTGGTTAGAGCCAGGTAGCCTAGTGGTTAGACGCAGTGGCCTAGTGGTTAGAGGCAGGTAGCCTAGTGGTTAGAGGCAGGTAGCATAGTGGTTAGAGGCAGGTAGCCTAGTGGTTAGAGAAGACAGTTTGCCTAGTGGTTAGAGGCAGGTAGTCTAGTGGTTAGAGCAGGTAGCCTAGTGGTTAGAGACAGGTTAATCTAGTGGTTAGAGGCAGGTAGCCTAGTAGTTAGAGGCAGGTAGCCTAGAGGTTAGAGCAGGTAGTCTAGTGGTTAGAGCAGGTAGCCTAGTGGTTAGAGGAGACAGGTAGCCTAGTGGTTAGAGTAGACAGGTAGCCTAGTGGTTAGAGGAGACAGGTAGTCTAGTGGTTAGAGGTAGGTAGCCTAGTGGTTAGAGTATACAGGTAGCCTAGTGGTTAGAGGAGACAGGTAGCCTAGTGGTTAGAGCAGGTAGTCTAGTGGTTAGAGAAGGTAGTCTAGTGGTTAGAGCAGGTAGCCTAGTGGTTAGAGCAGGTAGCCTAGTGGTTAGAGCAGGTAGTCTAGTGGTTAGAGCCAGGTAGCCTAGTGGTTAGAGGCAGGTAGTCTAGTGGTTAGAGACAGGTAGCCTAGTGGTTAGAGGCAGGTAGCCTAGTGGTTAGAGACAGGTAGCCTAGTGGTTAGAGGAGACAGGTAGCCTAGTGGTTAGAGGTAGGTAGCCTAGTGGTTAGAGCAGGTAGCCTAGTGGTTAGAGGAGACAGGTAGCCTAGTGGTTAGAGGAGACAGGTAGCCTAGTGGTTAGAGCAGGTAGTCTAGTGGTTAGAGGCAGGTAGCCTAGTGGTTAGAGACAGGTTAGTCTAGTGGTTAGAGCAGGTAGCCTAGTGGTTAGAGTAGACAGGTAGCCTAGTGGTTAGAGGAGACAGGTAGTCTAGTGGTTAGTGCAGGTAGTCTAGTGGTTAGAGCAGGTAGCCTAGTGGTTAGAGGCAGGTAGCCTAGTGGTTAGAGCAGGTAGTCTAGTGCTTAGAGCAGGTAGTCTAGTGGTTAGAGCAGGTAGACTAGTGGTTAGAGCCAGGTAGCCTAGTGGTTAGAGGCAGGTAGTCTAGTGGTTAGAGCAGGTAACCTAGTGATTAGAGGCAGGTAGTCTAGTGGTTAGAGACAGGTAGCCTAGTGGTTAGAGGCAGGTAGCCTAGTGGTTAGAGACAGGTAGCCTAGTGGTTAGAGGCAGGTAGCCTAGTGGTTAGAGACAGGTTAGCCTAGTGGTTAGAGCAGGTAGTCTAGTGGTTAGAGGAGACAGGTAGTCTAGTGGTTAGAGCAGGTAGTCTAGTGGTTAGAGCAGGTAGCCTAGTGGTTAGAGCAGGTACTCTAGTGGTTAGAGGCAGGTAGCCTAGTGGTTAGAGACAGGTTAATCTAGTGGTTAGAGGCAGGTAGCCTAGTGGTTAGAGGCAGGTAGCCTAGTGGTTAGAGACAGGTTAGTCTAGTGGTTAGAGCAGGTAGCATAGTGGTTAGAGGCAGGTAGCCTAGTGGTTAGAGACAGGTTAGTCTAGTGGTTAGAGCAGGTAGCCTAGTGGTTAGAGGCAGGTAGTCTAGTGGTTAGAGGCAGGTAGCCTAGTGGTTAGAGACAGGTTAATCTAGTGGTTAGAGGCAGGTAGCCTAGTGGTTAAAGGCAGGTAGCTTAGTGGTTAGAGGCAGGTAGTCTAGTGGTTAGAGGCAGGTAGCCTAGTGGTTAGAGGCAGGTAGCCTAGTGGTTAGAGGCAGGTAGCCTAGTGGTTAGAGGCAGGTAGCCTAGTGGTTAAAGGCAGGTAGCTTAGTGGTTACAGGCAGGTAGTCTAGTGGTTAGAGCCAGGTAGCCTAGTGGTTAGACAGGTAGCAGGTAGCCTAGTGGTTAGAGGCAGGTAGCCTAGTGGTTAGTGGAGGCAGGTAACATAGTGGTTAGAGGCAGGTAGCCTAGTGGTTAGAGAAGACAGTTAGCCTAGTGGTTAGAGCAGGTAGTCTAGTGGTTAGAGAAGGTAGTCTAGTGGTTAGAGCAGGTAGCCTAGTGGTTAGAGCAGGTAGCCTAGTGGTTAGAGCAGGTAGTCTAGTGGTTAGAGCCAGGTAGCCTAGTGGTTAGAGGCAGGTAGTCTAGTGGTTAGAGACAGTTAGCCTAGTGGTTAGAGGCAGGTAGCCTAGTGGTTAGAGACAGGTAGCCTAGTGGTTAGAGGAGACAGGTAGCCTAGTGGTTAGAGGTAGGTAGCCTAGTGGTTAGAGCAGGTAGCCTAGTGGTTAGAGGAGACAGGTAGCCTAGTGGTTAGAGGAGACAGGTAGCCTAGTGGTTAGAGCAGGTAGTCTAGTGGTTAGAGCAGGTAGCCTAGTGGTTAGAGACAGGTTAATCTAGTGGTTAGAGGCAGGTAGCCTAGTAGTTAGAGGCAGGTAGCCTAGTGGTTAGAGACAGGTTAGTCTAGTGGTTAGAGGCAGGTAGCCTAGTGGTTAGAGACAGGTTAGTCTAGTGGTTAGAGGCAGGTAGCCTAATGGTTAGAGGCAGGTAGCCTAGTGGTTAGAGGCAGGTTGCCTAGTGGTTAGAGCAGGTAGCCTAGTGGTTAGAGGCAGGTAGTCTAGTGGTTAAAGGCAGGTAGCTTAGTGGTTACAGGCAGGTAGTCTAGTGGTTAGAGGCAGGTAGCCTAGTGGTTACAGGAGACAGGTAGCCTAGTGGTTAGAGGCAGGCAGCCCAGTGGTTAGAGGCAGGTAGCGTAGTGGTTAGAGGCAGGTAGCCTAGTGGTTAGAGGAGACAGTTAGCCTAGTGGTTAGAGGCAGGTAGCCTAGTGGTTAGAGGAGACAGGTAGCCTAGTGGTTAGAGGCAGGTAGCCTAGTGGTTAGAGGCAGGTAGCCTAGTGGTTAGAGGCAGGTAGCCTAGTGGTTAGAGGCAGGGAGCCTAGTGGTTAGAGGCAGGTAGCCTTGTGGTTAGAGGCAGGTAGCCTAGTGGTTACAGGAGACAGGTAGCCTAGTGGTTAGAGGCAGGCAGCCTAGTGTTTAGAGCAGGTAGCCTAGTGGTTAGAGGCAGGTAGCCTAGTGGTTAGAGCAGGTAGCCTAGTGGTTAGAGTAGGTAGCCTAGTGGTTAGAGCAGCCTAGTGGTTAGAGTAGCCTAGTGGTTTGAGGCAGGTAGCCTAGTGGTTAGAGGCGGGTAGCCTAGTGGTTAGAGGAGGCAGGTAGTCTAGTGGTTAGAGGCAGGAAGTCTAGTGGTTAGAGGCAGGTAGCCTAGTGGTTAGAGGCAGGTAGCCTAGTGGTTAGAGGCAGGTAGCCTTGTGGTTAGAGGCAGGTAGCCTAGTGGTTAGAGGCAGGTAGCCTAGTGGTTAAAGGCAGGTAGCTTAGTGGTTACAGGCAGGTAGTCTAGTGGTTAGAGCCAGGTAGCCTAGCGGTTAGACGCAGGTAGCCTAGTGGTTAGAGGCAGGTAGCCTAGTGGTTAGAGGCAGGTAACATAGTGGTTAGAGGCAGGTAGCCTAGTGGTAAGAGAAGACAGTTAGCCTAGTGGTTAGAGCAGGTAGTCTAGTGGTTAGAGAAGGTAGTCTAGTGGTTAGAGCAGGTAGCCTAGTGGTTAGAGCAGGTTAGAGGCAGGCAGCCTAGTGGTTAGAGCAGGTAGTCTAGTGGTTAGAGCCAGGTAGCCTAGTGGTTAGAGGCAGGTAGTCTAGTGGTTAGAGACAGTTAGCCTAGTGGTTAGAGGCAGGTAGCCTAGTGGTTAGAGACAGGTAGCCTAGTGGTTAGAGGAGACAGGTAGCCGAGTGGTTAGAGGTAGGTAGCCTAGTGGTTAGAGCAGGTAGCCTAGTGGTTAGAGGAGACAGGTAGCCTAGTGGTTAGTGGTTAGAGCAGGTAGTCTAGTGGTTAGAGCAGGTAGCCTAGTGGTTAGAGGAGACAGGTAGCCTAGTGGTTAGAGCAGGTAGTCAGTGGTTAGAGCAGGTAGCCTAGTGGTTAGAGGGAGACAGGTAGCCTAGTGGTTAGAGGAGACAGGTAGCCTAGTGGTTAGAGCAGGTAGTCTAGTGGTTAGAGACAGGTTAGTCTAGTGGTTAGAGACAGGTTAATCTAGTGGTTAGAGGCAGGTAGCCTAGTAGTTAGAGGCAGGTAGCCTAGAGACAGGTAGCCTAGTGGTTAGAGACAGGTTAGTCTAGTGGTTAGAGGCAGGTAGCCTAGTGGTTAGAGACAGGTTAGTCTAGTGGTTAGAGGCAGGTAGCCTAGTGGTTAGAGGCAGGTAGCCTAGTGGTTAGAGGCAGGTTGCCTAGTGGTTAGAGCAGGTAGCCTAGTGGTTAGAGGCAGGTAGTCTAGTGGTTAAAGGCAGGTAGCTTAGTGGTTACAGGCAGGTAGTCTAGTGGTTAGAGGCAGGTAGCCTAGTGGTTACAGGAGACAGGTAGCCTAGTGGTTAGAGGCAGGCAGCCTAGTGGTTAGAGGCAGGTAACATAGTGGTTAGAGGCAGGTAGCCTAGTGGTTAGAGAGACAGACAGTGGTTAGCCTAGTGGTTAGAGCAGGTAGTCTAGTGGTTAGAGCAGGTAGTCTAGTGGTTAGAGCAGGTAGCCAGTGGTTAGAGCAGGTAGCCTAGTGGTTAGAGCAGGTAGTCTAGTGGTTAGAGCCAGGTAGCCTAGTGGTTAGAGGCAGGTAGTCTAGTGGTTAGAGACAGTTAGCCTAGTGGTTAGAGGCAGGTAGCCTAGTGGTTAGAGACAGGTAGCCTAGTGGTTAGAGGAGACAGGTAGCCTAGTGGTTAGAGGCAGGTAGCCTAGTGGTTAGAGGCAGGTAGCCTAGTGGTTAGAGGAGGCAGGTAGTCTAGTGGTTAGAGGCAGGAAGTCTAGTGGTTAGAGGCAGGTAGCCTAGTGGTTAGAGGCAGGTAGCCTAGTGGTTAGAGGCAGGTAGCCTTGTGGTTAGAGGCAGGTAGCCTAGTGGTTACAGGAGACAGGTAGCCTAGTGGTTAGAGGCAGGCAGCCTAGTGTTTAGAGCAGGTAGCCTAGTGGTTAGAGGCAGGTAGCCTAGTGGTTAGAGCAGGTAGCCTAGTGGTTAGAGTAGGTAGCCTAGTGGTTAGAGCAGGTAGCCTAGTGGTTTGAGGCAGGTAGCCTAGTGGTTAGAGGCGGGTAGCCTAGTGGTTAGAGGAGGCAGGTAGTCTAGTGGTTAGAGGCAGGAAGTCTAGTGGTTAGAGGCAGGTAGCCTAGTGGTTAGAGGCAGGTAGCTTAGTGGTTAGAGGCAGGTAGCCTAGTGGTTAGAGGCAGGTAGCCTAGTGGTTAGAGGCAGGTAGCCTAGTGGTTAAAGGCAGGTAGCTTAGTGGTTACAGGCAGGTAGTCTAGTGGTTAGAGCCAGGTAGCCTAGTGGTTAGACGCAGGTAGCCTAGTGGTTAGAGGCAGGTAGCCTAGTGGTTAGAGGCAGGTAACATAGTGGTTAGAGGCAGGTAGCCTAGTGGTAGGAGAAGACAGTTAGCCTAGTGGTTAGAGCAGGTAGTCTAGTGGTTAGAGAAGGTAGTCTAGTGGTTAGAGCAGGTAGCCTAGTGGTTAGAGCAGGTAGCCTAGTGGTTAGAGTAGGTAGTCTAGTGGTTAGAGCCAGGTAGCCTAGTGGTTAGAGGCAGGTAGTCTAGTGGTTAGAGACAGTTAGCCTAGTGGTTAGAGGCAGGTAGCCTAGTGGTTAGAGACAGGTAGCCTAGTGGTTAGAGGAGACAGGTAGCCTAGTGGTTAGAGGCAGGTAGCCTAGTGGTTAGAGCAGGTAGCCTAGTGGTTAGAGGAGACAGGTAGCCTAGTGGTTAGAGGAGACAGGTAGCCTAGTGGTTAGAGCAGGTAGTCTAGTGGTTAGAGCAGGTAGCCTAGTGGTTAGAGACAGGTTAATCTAGTGGTTAGAGGCAGGTAGCCTAGTGGTTAGAGGCAGGTAGCCTAGTGGTTAGAGACAGGTTAGTCTAGTGGTTAGAGGCAGGTAGCCTAGTGGTTAGAGACAGGTTAGTCTAGTGGTTAGAGGCAGGTAGCCTAGTGGTTAGAGGCAGGTAGCCTAGTGGTTAGAGGCAGGTTGCCTAGTGGTTAGAGCAGGTAGCCTAGTGGTTAGAGGCAGGTAGTCTAGTGGTTAAAGGCAGGTAGCTTAGTGGTTACAGGCAGGTAGTCTAGTGGTTAGAGGCAGGTAGTCTAGTGGTTAGAGGCTAGTGGTTACAGGAGACAGGTAGCCTAGTGGTTAGAGGCAGGCAGCCCAGTGGTTAGAGGCAGGTAGCGTAGTGGTTAGAGGCAGGTAGCCTAGTGGTTAGAGGAGACAGTTAGCCTAGTGGTTAGAGGCAGGTAGCCTAGTGGTTAGAGGAGACAGGTAGCCTAGTGGTTAGAGGCAGGTAGCCTAGTGGTTAGAGGCGGGTAGCCTAGTGGTTAGAGGAGGCAGGTAGTCTAGTGGTTAGAGGCAGGAAGTCTAGTGGTTAGAGGTAGCAGGTAGCCTAGTGGTTAGAGGCAGGTAGCCTAGTGGTTAGAGGCAGGTAGCCTAGTGGTTAGAGGCAGGTAGCCTAGTGGTTAGAGACAGGTTAGCCTAGTGGTTAGACAGGTAGCCTAGTGGTTAGAGGCAGGCAGCCTAGTGGTTAGAGCAGGTAGCCTAGTGGTTAGAGGCAGGTAGCCTAGTGGTTAGAGCAGGTAGCCTAGTGGGCAGGTAGCCTAGTGGTTGGTTAGAGCAGGTAGCCTGGTGGTAGCCTGGTGGTTTGAGGCAGGTAGCCTAGTGGTTAGAGGCGGGTAGCCTAGTGGTTAGAGGAGGCAGGTAGTCTAGTGGTTAGAGGCAGGAAGTCTAGTGGTTAGAGGCAGGAAGTCTAGTGGTTAGAGGCAGGTAGCCTAGTGGTTAGAGGCAGGTAGCCTAGTGGTTAGAGGCAGGTAGCCTTGTGGTTAGAGGCAGGTAGCCTAGTGGTTACAGGAGACAGGTAGCCTAGTGGTTAGAGGCAGGCAGCCTAGTGGTTAGAGCAGTTAGCCTAGTGGTTAGAGGCAGGTAGCCTAGTGGTTAGAGGCAGGTAGCCTAGTGGCCAGAGGCAGGTAGCCTAGTGGTTAGAGCATGTATCCTAGTGGTTAGATGCAGGTAGGCCTAGTGGTTTGAGGCAGGTAGCCTAGTGGTTAGAGCAGGTAGTCTAGTGGTTAGAGCAGGTAGCCTAGTGGTTTGAGGCAGGTAGCCTAGTGGTTAGAGCAGGTAGCCTAGTGATTAGAGGCAGGTAGCCTAGTGGTTAGAGCAGGTAGCCTAGTGGTTAGAGCAGGTAGCCTAGTGGTTAGAGCAGGTAGCCTAGTGGTTAGAGGCAGGTAGCCTAGTGGTTAGAGCAGGTAGCCTAGTGGTTAGAACAGGTAGCCTAGTGGTTAGAGCAGGTAGCCTAGTGGTTAGAGGCAGGTAGCCTAGTGGTTAGAACAGGTAGCCTAGTGGTTAGAACAGGTAGCCTAGTGGTTAGAGCTTTGGACTAGTAACCGAAAGGTTGCAAGATTGAATCCATGAGCTGACAAGGTACAAATCTGTCGTTCTGCCCCTGAACAAGGCAGTTAACCCACTGTTCCTAGGCCGCTATTGTAAATGAGAATATTGTTCTTAACTGACCTGCCTAGTTAATAAAATATATTTTAATCGTTGTTTACTGCTCAGTGTGATATTTTATGTTTTTTATGGTGTCTCAAAACCTTACATGAACCTTCCACCTTGACCTCTAAAGCAGTCTAAAGTCACTCCTTCTGGGGTTGAACCTTGACATCTAAAGCAGTCTAAAGTCACATCTTCTGGGGTTGAACCTTGACATCTAAAGCAGTCTAAAGTCACATCTTCTGGGGTTGAACCTTGACCTCTAAAGCAGTCTAAAGTCACTCCTTCTGGGGTTGAAACTTGACCTCTAAAGCAGTCTAAAGTCACTCCTTCTGGGGTTGAACCTTGACCTCTAAAGCATTCTAAAGTCACTCCTTCTGGGGTTGAACCTTGACATCTAAAGCAGTCTAAAGTCACATCTTCTGGGGTTGAACCTTCACCTCTAAAGCAGTCTAAAGTCACTCCTTCTGGGGTTGAACCTTGACCTCTAAAGCAGTCTAAAGTCACTCCTTCTGGGGATGAACCTTGACCTCTAAAGCAGTCTAAGTCACATCTTCTGTGATCGAACATTGCTCTGATGGTGTAATTTTGTTAAACTGGGGTCACTGTCACTGTGTGTCTGTGATGTCATCAGTGTCAGACAGACCATACCTGTAGTGTAGGGTGATCTGTGTCTCAACGACCCCGGGACACATTGACAGGACTGACGGACTTTGACACCCATCAACTGAGATTACTAAACAAGCTGCATGTGTGCCTGCTTATCAGCCATCAGATTTCATTACTGTACCTGCAGTCTGTGTTTACATTTCTTGTGCGCGTGTGCGTGTGTGTTTGTGTGTGTGTGTTTATGTGTGAATATGCTGATCGTAATTTCTGTCCAAGAAAGAGATGAAAAGCATCAGACCAGAGATGAACAGGATCAGCAGCTACTCTTCCTGGGGTTTATTATGGATCCCCATTAGAACCTGCCAAGGCAGCAGCTACTCTTCCTGGGGTTTATTACGGATCCCCATTAGTTCCTGCCGAGGCAGCAGCTACTCTTCCTGGGGTTTATTATGGATCCCCATGAGTTCCTGCCAAGGCAGCAGCTACTCTTCTTGGGGTTTATTATGGATCCCCATTAGTTCCTGCCAAGGCAGCAGATCCTCTTCCTGGGGTTTATTATGGATGCCCCGATTAGTTCCTGCCAAAGGCAGCAGCTACTCTTCCTGGGGTTTATTATGGATCCCCATGAGTTCCTGCCGAGGCAGCAGCTACTCTTCTTGGGGTTTATTATGGATCCCCATTATTTCCAGCCAAGGCAGCAGCTACTCTTCTTGGGGCTTATTATGGATCCCCATTAGGTCCTGCCAAGGCAGCAGCTACTCTTCCTGGGGTTTATTATGGATCCCCATTAGTTCCTACCAAGGCAGCAGCTACTCTTCCCGGGGTTTATTATGGATCCCCATTAGTTCCTGCCAAGGCAGCAGCTACTGTTTCTGGGGTTTATTATGGATCCCCATTAGTTCCTGCCAAGGCAGCAGCTACTCTTATTGGGGTTTATTATGGATCCCCATTAGGTCCTGCCAAGGCAGCAGCTACTCTTCTTGGGGTTTATTATGGATCCCCATTAGTTCCTGCCAAGGCAGCAGCTACTCTTCCTGGGGTTTTTATGGATCCCCATTAGTTCCTGCCAAGGCAGCAGCTACTCTTCCTGGGGTTTATTATGGATCCCCATTAGTTCCTGCCAAGGCAGCAGCTACTCTTCCTGGGGTTTATTATGGATCCCCATTAGTTCCTGCCAAAGCAGCAGCTACTCTTCCTGGGGTTTATTATGGATCCCCATTTGTTCCTACCAAGCAGCAGCTACTCTTCCTGGGGTTTATTATGGATCCCCCATTACTTCCTGCCAAGGCAGCAGCTACTCTTCCTGGTGTTTATTATGGATCCCCATTACTTCCTGCCAAGGCAGCAGCTACTCTTATTGGGGTTTATTATGGATCCCCATTAGGTCCTGCCAAGGCAGCAGCTACTCTTCTTGGGGTTTATTATGGATCCCCATTAGTTCCTGCCAAGGCAGCAGCTACTCTTCCTGGGGTTTATTATGGATCCCCATTAGTTCCTGCCAAGGCAGCAGCTACTCTTCCTGGGGTTTATTATGGATCCCCATTAGTTCCTGCCAAAGCAGCAGCTACTCTTCCTGTGGTTTATTATGGATCCCCATTTGTTCCTACCAAAGCAGCAGCTACTCTGCCTGGGGTTTCTTATGGATACCCATTACTTCCTGCCAAGGCAGCATCTACTCTTCCTGGTGTTTATTATGGATCCCCATTAGTTCCTGCCAAGGCAGCAGATCCTCTTCCTGGGGTTTATTATGGATACCGATTAGTTCCTGCCAAAGCAGCAGCTACTCTTCCTGGGGTTTATTATGGATCCCCATGAGTTCCTGCCGAGGCAGCAGCTACTCTTCTTGGGGTTTATTATGGATCCCCATTATTTCCAGCCAAGGCAGCAGCTACTCTTCCCGGGGTTTATTATGGATCCCCATTAGGTCCTGCCAAGGCAGCAACTACTCTTCCTGGGGTTTATTATGGATCCCCATTAGTTCCTACCAAGGCAGCAGCTACTCTTCCCGGGGTTTATTATGGATCCCCATTAGTTCCTGCCAAGGCAGCAGCTACTCTTCCCAGGGTTTATTATGGATCCCCATTAGGTCCTGCCAAGGCAGCAGCTACTCTTCCTGGGGTTTATTATGGATTCCCATTAGTTCCTCCCAAGGCAGCAGCTACTGTTTCTGGGGTTTATTATGGATCCCCATTAGTTCCTCCCAAGGCAGCAGCTACTGTTTCTGGGGTTTATTATGGATCCCCATTAGTTCCTACCACGGCAGCAGCTACTCTTCCTGGGGTTTATTATGGATCCCCATTAGTTCCTGCCAAGGCAGCAGCTACTCTTCCCAGGGTTTATTATGGATCCCCATTAGTTCCTCCCAAGGCAGCAGCTACTGTTTCTGGTGTTTATTATGGATCCCCATTAGTTCCTGCCAAGGCAGCAGCTACTCTTCCTGGGGTTTATTATGGATCCCCATTAGTTCCTCCCAAGGCAGCAGCTACTGTTTCTGGGGTTTATTATGGATCCCCATTAGTTCCTGCCAAGGCAGCAGCTACTCTTCCTGGGGTTTATTATGGATCCCCATTAGTTCCTCCCAAGGCATCAGCTACTCTTTCTGGGGTTTATTATGGATCCCCATTAGTTCCTGCCAAGGTAGCAGCTACTCTTCCTGGGGTTTATTATGGATCCCCATTAGTTCCTGCTAAGGCAGCAGCTACTCTTCCTGGGGTTTATTATGGATCCCCATTAGTTCCTGCCAAAGCAGCAGCTACTCTTCCTGGGGTTTCTTATGGATACCCATTACTTCCTGCCAAGGCAGCAGCTACTCTTCCTGGTGTTTATTATGGATCCCCATGAGTTCCTGCCGAGGCAGCAGCTACTCTTCTTGGGGTTTATTATGGATCCCCATTATTTCCAGCCAAGGCAGCAGCTACTCTTCCCGGGGTTTATTATGGATCCCCATTAGGTCCTGCCAAGGCAGCAGCTACTCTTCCTGGGGTTTATTATGGATCCCCATTAGTTCCTACCAAGGCAGCAGCTACTGTTTCTGGTGTTTATTATGGATCCCCATTAGTTCCTGCCAAGGCAGCAGCTACTGTTTCTGGGGTTTATTATGGATCCCCATTAGTTCCTCCCAAGGCAGCAGCTACTGTTTCTGCGGTTTATTATGGATCCCCATTAGTTCCTACCAAGGCAGCAGCTACTCTTCCTGGGGTTTATTATGGGTCCCCATTAGTTGCTGCCAAGGCAGCAGCTACTCTTCCTGGGGTCCAAAAGGCAAAAACTAAAATGAAATACAACAGTGCATCATATAACATTATTACAACACTACATATCTACAATACAACATGTATAATACCACTATACATACTGTACGTGTGTGTTGTCGTCTGTGTCCCTGTGGGTTTTCCCATGAGTCCCCATGTGGAGAGGGACAGGGTCAGACAGTGAAACTGACTGTTTTCCCATGAGTCCCCATGTGGAGAGGGACAGGGTCAGACAGTGGGGCTGTTATCCTATGAGTCCCCATGTGGAGAGGGACAGGGTCAGACAGTGAAACTGACTGTTATCCCATGAGTCCCCATGTGGAGAGGGACAGGGTCAGACAGTGGGGCTGTTATCCCATGAGTCCCCATGTGGAAAGGGACATGGTCAGACAGTGGGACTGTTATCCCATGAGTCCCCATATAGAGAGGGACAGGGTCAGACAGTTTGAACTGTTTACCCATGAGTCCTCATGTGGAGAGGGACAGGGTCAGACAGTGAAACTGACTGTTATCCCATGAGTCCCCATGTGGAGAGGGACAGGGTCAGACAGTGGGACTGTTATCCCATGAGTCCCCATGTGGAGAGGAACAGGGTCAGACAGTGGGACTGTCTGTTTTCCCATGTACAGCAAGCTGTGACCCTTACCACTAATACTCTGGATTCAATAAATGCTTACTTAAAGGCACAGTGCAGTCAAAAATGTGATTTACCTGTGTTTTACATACACCGAGTATACAAAACATTAGGAACATGACATAAACTGACCAGGGGACTACAGGTGAAAGCTATGATCCCTTATTGATGTCACTTGTTAAATCCACTTCAATCAGTTTAGATGAAGGTGAGGAGACATGTAGATGAAGGGGAGGAGACATGTAGATGAAGGGGAGGAGACATGTAGATGAAGGGGAGGAGGCATGTAGATGAAGGGGGGGAGACATGTAGATGAAGGGGAGGAGACATGTAGACGAAGGGGAGGAGACATGTAGATGAAGGGGAGGAGACATGTAGATGAAGGGGGGGAAACATGTAGATGAAGGGGAGGAGACATGTAGATGAAGGGGAATAGATAAGTTGAAGAGGTATTTCTAAGCCTTTTAAAACAGTTGAGGGATGGATTGTGTATGTGTGCCATTCAGAAGGTGAATGGACAAGACAAAAGATTTAAGGGCATTTGAACGAGGTTTGGTATCAGCATGTATGAAGAATGGTCTATCACCCAAAGAACATCCATCAGCCAACTTGACCCCACTGTGGAAGCATTGGATCAAACACGGGCCATCAGCATTCCTGTGGAACGCTTTCGACACTGTGTGGGGCGGCAGGGTAGCCTAATGGTTAGAGTGTAGAGGCGGCAGGGTACCCTAGTGGTTAGAGTGTAGGGTGGCAGGGTAGCCTAGTGGTTAGAGTGTTGGACTAGTAACCAGAAGGTTGTAAGTTCAAACCCCCGAGCTGACAAGGTACAAATCTGTCGTTCGGCCCCTGAACAGACAGTTAACCCACTGTTCCTAGGCTGTTATTGAAAATAAGAATTTGTTCTTAACTGACTTGCCTGTTAAAATAAAATTCCCCTGACAATTTGAGGCTGTTCTGAGGGTAAAAGTACTCAGTTGTAGGAAGCTGTTCAAAATGTTTGCTATACTCAGTGTAGATAAAATTATACCCCTTGAGTTTAAGAGCTGTTTGAAAAGACCGCCAAAAATGTCAACCTGTTGTGTTTCGACCTGCCTGGTGACATCACCAGACGGTAAATTAGTTAATAGACCAATAAGAAAGAGACTTCCAAACCTCTCTGCCAATAACAGCTAGCTTTCCCCTCCCCATTGAGACAGTCTTAGCTAAATTATTGCTTGTGAAATTGCTCTTTGCCAAGAAGTTATTTTTGTTTCTTTTTGACCGTTTTAATTGAAAACAAATCACAGTAAGATACTACCCAGAAATAATTAGTTATTGAGATGAAAACGTCTTTCTTTGGTTCTTAAATAAAAGCTGCAGAAGGCTTCAGGAATCAAAACAATATGAGATTAACCAGGTTCAACTAAGATCACGAGGAATTGATAAGTTATATATTTCAAGAATCAATGGGCATAAAAAAAATGGGATGTACCAATGTCAGATTTTCCTCGGGGTTGCATGAGGTCACAGTATCGTTGTAGAGGTGGTTCTGGCTGAAAGCGTCACACCGTGGGAAAGTAGATTCTACCCTCCAGTGCCAGGATTGATTTAAAATGCTGAACTGGTCACTGCTGTGTGCTGACATTGGGTACTGCCTCTGATCTGCAGGACTCACTAAACAGAGAACATCCCTGGTCGTCCCTACTGCCTCTGATCTGGAGGACTCACTAAACAGAGAACATCCCTTGTCCTCCCTACTGCCTCTGATCTGGAGGACTCACTAAACAGAGAACATCCCTGGTCGTCCCTACTGCCTCTGATCTGGAGGACTGTATTGTTGTAGTGTCTGAGTGTTGTAGTGTTGTAGTGTCTGAGTGTTGTAGTGTTGTAGTGTCTGAGTGTTGTAGTGTCTGAGTGTTGTAGTGTTGTAGTGTCTGAGTGTTGTAGTGTTGTAGTGTCTGAGTGTTGTATTGTTGTAGTGTTGAGTGTTGTAGTGTTGTAGTGTCTGAGTGCTGTAGTGTCTGAGTGTTGTAGTATTGTAGTTTCTGAGTGTTGTAGTGTTGTAGTGTCTGAGTGTTGTAGTGTCTGAGTGTTGTAGTGTCTGAGTGTTGTAGTGCTGTAGTGTCTGAGTGTTGTAGTGTCTGAGTGTTGTAGTGTAGTGTTGAGTGTTGTAGTGTTGTAGTGTCTGAGTGTTGTAGTGTCTGAGTGTTGTAGTATTGTAGTTTCTGAGTGTTGTAGTGTCTGAGTGTTGTAGTGTCTAAGTGTTGTTGTAGTGTTGTAGTGTCTGAGTGGTGTAGTGTTGTAGTGTCTGAGTGCTGTAGTGTTGTAGTGTCTGAGTGTTGTATTGTCTGATGTAGTCTCTGAGTGTTGTAGTGTCTGAGTGTTGTAGTGTTGTAGTGTCTGAGTGTTGTAGAGTCTGAGTGTTGTAGTGTCTGGGTGTCTGGGTGTCTGAGTGTTGTAGTGTTGTGTGTCTGAGTGTTGTAGTGTCTGAGTGTAGTTGTAGTGTTGTAGTGTTGTAGTGTCTGAGTGTTGTAGTGTTGTAGTGTCTGAGTGTTGTAGTGTTGTAGTGTTGAGTGTTGTAGTGTTGTAGTGTCTGAGTGTTGTAGTGTCTGAGTGTTGTAGTATTGTAGTTTCTGAGTGTTGTAGTGTTGTAGTGTCTGAGTGTTGTAGTGTCTGAGTGTTGTAGTGTCTGAGTGCTGTAGTGTTGTAGTTTCTGAGTGTTGTAGTGTTGTAGTGTTGTAGTGTCTGAGTGTTGTAGTGTTGTAGTGTCTGAGTGTTGTAGTGTCTAAGTGTTGTAGTGTTGTAGTGTCTGAGTGGTGTAGTGTTGTAGTGTCTGAGTGCTGTAGTGTTGTAGTGTCTGAGTGTTGTAGTGATGTAGTCTCTGAGTGTTGTAGTGTCTGAGTGTTGTAGTGTTGTAGTGTCTGAGTGTTGTAGAGTCTGAGTGTTGTAGTGTCTGGGTGTCTGGGTGTCTGAGTGTTGTAGTGTTGTAGTGTCTGAGTTTTGTAGTGTCTGAGTGTTGTAGTGTCTGAGTGTTGTAGTGTTGTAGTGTTGTAGTGTCTGAGTGTTGTAGTGTTGTAGTGTCTGAGTGTTGTAGTGTTGTAGTGTCTGAGTGTTGTAGTGTCTGGGTGTTGTAGTGTTGTAGTTTCTGAGTGTTGTAGTGTTGTAGTGTCTGAGTGTTGTAGTGTCTGAGTGTTGTAGTGTTTTAGTGTCTGAGTGTTGTAGTGTTGTAGTGTCTGAGTGTCTGAGTGTTGTAGTGTCTGAGTGTGGTAGTGTCTGAGTGTTGTAGTGTTGTAGTGTCTGAGTGTTGTAGTG
>NC_056441.1:5639048-5646548 GCF_018296145.1 Oncorhynchus tshawytscha | reverse complement strand
TGTGTGTGTGTGTGTGTGTGTGTGTGTGTGTGTGTGTGTGTGTGTGTGTGTGTGTGTGTTGTGTTGTACACATCCCACTCCTGTTTCTTCTGCAGCTGTGGAACTTCCATGACAACGTCCATTGTGTTGTACACTGTAGTTCCTGGTTGGTCTCTATAAGTCAGACCAGGATACGTACAAAGTGGTACATAGTGTGGTACATCTCTGGTAATAGTGTAGTGGTACATAGTGTGGTACATCTCTGGTAATAGTGTAGTTGGACACAGTGTAGTGGTACCTAGTGTAGTTGTAGTGTGGTGGTACATAGTGTAGTGGTACATATTTCAGTTGTGTGTAGTGCCATGTATTGTAGTATAGTGGTACATAGTGTAGTTGTCTGTCGTGGTACATAGTGTAGTTGTGTGTGGTGGCACATAGTGCAGTTGTGTGTGGTGGCACATAGTGCAGTTGTGTGCCGTGTTGTGGTACATAATGTGGTGGTACATAGTGTAGTGGTACATTGTGTAGTTGGAGTGAAGTGTGGTGGTACATATTGTTGTTGTGTGGAGTGTCGTGTATTGTGGTGTAGTGTTACATAGTGTAGTTGTGTGTGGTGGTACATAGTGTAGTCGTGTGTCGTGTAGCGGTACATGTGGTGGTACATATTGTGTAGTGGTACCTAGTGTAGTTGTACATAGTGTAGTTGTGTGTTAGTGTAGGTGTGTAGTAGTGTAGTGTAGTGGTACAGTAGTGTGGTGGTACATAGGTGTGTGTAGTGGTACATGGTGTAGTTGGTACCTGGTGGTACATGGTAGGTGTGTGTGGTGGTACATAGTATAGTTGTGTGTGGTGTGGTGTAATGGCACATAGTGCAGTTGTGTGTGGTGTGTTGTGTGTAATGGTAATGTGGTGGTACATGGTGTAGTTGTGTGTGGTGGTACATAGTGAGTTGTGTGTAGTGGTACATAGTGTAGTTGTGTCGTGGTACATGATGTAGTTGTGTGTGGTGGTACATAGTGTAGTTGTGTGTAGTGGTACATAGTGTAGTTGTGTATGGTGGTACATAGTGTAGTTGTGTGTGGTGGTACATAGTGTAGTTGTGTGTAGTGTTACATAGTGTAGTTGTGTGTGGTGGTACATAGTGTAGTCGTGTGTGGTGGTACATAGTGCAGTCGTGTGTGGTGGTACATAGTGTAGTTGTGTGTCGTGGTACATAGTGTAGTCGTGTGTGGTGGTACATAGTGTAGTTGTGTGTCGTGGTACATAGTGTAGTTGTGTGTAGTGGTACATAGTGTGGTTGTGTGTCGTGGCACATAGTGCAGTCGTGTGTTGTGTAGCGGTACATAATGTGGTGGTACATATTGTTGTTGTGTGTAGTGTCGTATATTGTGGTGTAGTGGTACATAGTGTAGTTGTGTGTGGTGGTACATAGTGTAGTTGTGTGTAGTGGTACACAGTGTGGTTGTGTGTCGTGGCACATAGTGCAGTCGTGTGTTGTGTAGCGGTACATAATGTGGTGGTACATATTGTTGTTGTGTGTAGTGTCGTATATTGTGGTGTAGTGGTACATAGTGTAGTTGTGTGTGGCGGTACATAGTGTAGGTGTGTGTAGTGGTACATAGTGTAGTTGTGTGTGGCGGTACATGGCATAGGTGTGTGTAGTGGTACATAGTATAGTTGTGTGTAGTGGTACATAGTGTAGTTGTGTGTGGTGGTACATAGTGTAGTTGTGTGTCGTGATATTTTGAGATCGCATATTTCTATATCTTCTATCATGTACATGTTTTACATAACCAGAATACATATGAAAACGGACAATTTAAATAAAAACACTTATATTAGGCCATAATGTTGTCAAGTTGTTGGCCTCTAATAGCTTGCAATGTTTTGCCTATTGCAGGGATCATCAGCTGCGGGTCGATTTGCGGGGCTGGAACAAATCATTTGTAGACTGCAAAAAGCACAAACAGATAATAACGTTTGACAAAAAAATAAAATAATAATTTTTAAACCTTATTACGTTTGTATATGATCACGTGTCTCTACTACGTTCAAATGAAAGCGCTCAAATGGCCAAATTCGGTTGGGGAACCCTGACCTATTGGAATACATTTCAGTCCACTTCCATTGTTAAAAAGGACTTGAAGCTTCTTAAAATCATACATTGTAAGAACAATAAAGACAAATAAGGCCTTTTCATTCCTTCCACTTGCCTTCCTAATGAATGTACTGTAGATATACTAACAAGATCTCTAAAGAGTCTGATAACATCAGTCTTTTCTTTGGACGTCTCTTTGTGGGCGGGGTTGACTGATAGTGAATGGTGGCCTGTTGAAGGGGGGCGGGGTCTCTCTACTACATCATGAATGACAGCTTCTTCATCGTCACTTTTCTGGTTGTGTGTAGTCTGAACTCAACTCTAAAGGTGCTTCTGTTTCAATACCCCGGTTTTACGAACAGATTTGTTTTATATAATATTTATTGTTTTTCCAAAGGTTATTTATTCATAAAGTGATGGCAAAAGGAGAAGGAACCGAACAATATTCCAACAATAATTTATTAACGAATAAACCGGTCGACCCAGATGTGGTCAAATTAGCTGTGAAGGTAAATTTGATTAATTTATGCTTTTTATCAACAATATTAGCAGCCGTTATGTATTCATGAGTATACGTTCTGAACTAAACCGGAGAGGAAGACAACTTCGATTTAAATAGATTAGCCTAGTTATTTATTGGAACAAGTCTATATAATACGTTTTGTATTGATGATCAATTATATTGCCTGTCATTGATTCCCACGGGCTGTTATGACAGCGGCCACCACGTTTCAATTACATTTTTTTTTTTTGCTTGGCGTAAAGTGAACTCGTAATTCAGTTTTTTATTTTCTTTCCTTTATTCATTTTCAAATGATTATCCGGTTCGTAACTATAGCTCTTCTCGGTAGCGGTTGCTAAGCCCTTTCTTTTGATAGACATTATTCTTAAAATGGGTCTATGAGAAGTGATCAGACATAACTATGCGGTTGAGGCCATTTAAAAAAAACAAATCTGAATTATTATGGCGCTTTTGGGGGTTGGAATAATAAGAATGAATACACGGTGCCAGCGGAGCGTCTCTCTGCGTAACTCGCAGCAAGGCTACGTGTCATTTCGCCGGGGCTGGAGCTGTGATCTCTTCTGAAATTGGAATGACCTCTTCCAAGCATGCTTGATCTGTGTATACGTTTGAAATGTTTCACGATACCTAGTCATCAACAACATAGGTGTTCACCGAAAGACCTTTCCGATATTTTATCTCTAATAATCGATCATTTATATGCTTATTGATCGGCAATTTTTTTTAGTGATCAGTTTCTTTGTCCCTTTGACATGACCTCACTTCCGCTATAGTAAAGAGAGGAACGTAAATGCCGGTCGTCTTCCGGTGATGCCTCAGACAGATAACATAAACGGCACCTTATTTGGTGCTAATTGTTATTAGCCTAAGTGTTTTCAATAATAAACGGAAGTAGACCTATATGACGTCACTAGATGGACTATTTAACTAACCGTGTCACATTTCAGTGACGTCACTAGATGGACTATTTAACTAACCGTGTTACATTTCAGTGACGTCCACAATAGGTCTGCAGTGGGGGATGGAATGTGGCTATGTAAGGGACCATGGTGTATTTTTGGATGGGGACAGTGGGTTGGCTCGGGTTCCATCCTGTCCTGGCTAACTGAACGGGGGATCTTGTAAATCATACAAGGGGATATCATTACGATGATGTGAAGGGTTCTGCAGTTTCTCAATAAATTTCACTCCCTCTTCAAGTGTAGGCCCACATGCCAGACAGACACGTTTGATAGTATTTTATAAATTTAACTAGGCAAATCAGTTAAGAGCAAACTCTTATTTACAATGTCAGCCTACCAGGGAAACAGTGGGTTAACTGCATTATTCAGGGGCAGAATGACAGATTTTTACCTCGTCAGTTTAGGGATTCGATCCAGCAACCTTTCGGGTTACTGGCCCAACGCTCTAACCACTAGGCTACCTGCCGCCCCTACACTCTAATCACTGGGCTACCTGCCGCCTCTACACTCTAACCACTAGGCTACCTGCCTCCTCAACACTCTAACCACTAGGCTACCTGCCACCCCTCCACTCTAACCACTAGGCTACCTGCCTCTACACTCTAACCACTAGGCTACCTGCCGCCCCCTCCACTCTAACCACTAGGCTACCTGCCGCCCCTCCACTCTAACCACTAGGCTACCTGCTACCTGCCGCCCCTCCACTCTAACCACTAGGCTACCTGCCGCCCTCCCCTCCACTCTAACCACTAGGCTACCTGCCGCCCCTCCACTCTAACCACTAGGCTACCTAACCACTAGGCCTGCCCCCTCCACTCTAACCACTAGGCTACCTGCCTCCTCTCCACTCTAACCACTAGGCTACCTGCCCCTCCACTCTAACCACTAGGCTACCTGCCGCCCCTCCACTCTAACCACTAGGCTACCTGCCGCCCCTCCACTCTAACCACTAGGCTACCTGCCTCCTCTACACTCTAACCACTAGGCTACCTACCTCCTCCACACTCTAACCACTAGGCTACCTACCTCCTCTACACTCTAACCACTAGGCTACCTACCTCCTCTACACTCTAACCACTAGGCTACCTACCTCCTCTACACTCTAACCACTACGTAGCCCCAATAAGCCTATGTTGAGAAATGCAGCTCACGTGGTTTTGGTTTTAATTTATTTTTTAAAACCCTGTCCAATACCACAGGTGTTTGACCTGAACCAAAAAAGAATAACTGTGTTAAGTGTTGTATATTGCCAGTTGAGTCAGTCGACCACTCGCCGAAAGATGCCTTATATCCCCATGGTTACATCAGGCTTAAAGAGAGAGTCGTGTTTCAGTCAGAACGACAACGTGTCACCTGAAACAAAAGAATGTATTGGTGCATCAACAGTCTTAACTAACTCCAGACATTTATGTTCACGCGGTGGATCGTCTGTTTTAACAGATCGAAAGTAATAATAGACACGAGTTCTAAAAGGCAGGTGACGATTTATATTTCGTCTGGAGTTGCTTTAGATTGCACATGTTTTATGGCCTGGGAACTTGGCCTGGACATCTGTCAGGTTCAGATGTCTTTGGTAGGTATTGATTTGGGACTGGGCACAAACTCTTTTGATGAGCACCGGGTACGAAGTACCAGGATACATATGTGTGAATGAGGTCTCTGAGATCATTTAAGGTTCTTCTAAACTGGGTGGCACAGAGAGCCCTTTTCATTGGCTTAGGCAGAGGGTGTGAGTGTGTGCCCCTGATTGCCCATTAGTGATAGACTAGAGGGCTTCCTGTTGGCAAGCCAACATGGCAAAGTTCCATGGGAAGAGGAGGGGGGTGGGGGGCTGAACAGCCCTCATCCTTGCCAAATAGATTGTGACAACCCTGTGAAGGGTCACACTGACCAGTCTGTGGGCCTTGGTTGTGTAATGTTTCCCTGGCAGGAGTGACCTGACAGACTGTTTCCCTGATGGCACCCTATTCCCTACAGCATCACCCTATAGTGGTCTAAAGTAGTGCCCTACTATCCTATAGACTCTGGTCTAAAGTAGTGCACTACTACCCTATGGGCCCTGGTCTAAAGTAGTGCCCTACTACCCTATAGACCCTGGTCTAAAGTAGTGCCCTACTACCCTATAGACCCTGGTCTAAAGTAGTGCACTACTACCCTATAGACCCTGGTCTAAAGTAGTGCCCTACTACCCTATAGACCCTGGTCTAAAGTAGTGCACTACTACCCTATAGACCCTGGTCTAAAGTAGTGCACTACTACCCTATAGACCCTGGTCTAAAGTAGTGCCCTACTACCCTATAGACCCTGGTCTAAAGTAGTGCACTATACAGGGAAAAGGGTACCATTTGGGAAGTAGCCTGGGTGATTGGTATCGGTGTGGGAAATGCCCAAGTCTACAACCTGTGTGGGCAGAGACAGAATAATTAGGCTACTGGGTTCTGTTCACACTGTTGAAGTGAGTCGGTCTATCATGACAAAAACGCCTCTCCTGTCCCAGACTCCCAGCGCTGGTGCTCACGTTACTGTGGGTGAATTCTGTAGACAGATAACTCTCCTCCCAGCTGAATTTAGAGACCCACACACTGGTTCTCTCAGTCGGACTGTCTGCCAAACAGAACTTTGTATCATTCAATTGTTCTTTGGTCTTTTGAGAGGAAAGAGGAGAGCTGTGAGAGAGAGAGACTGGAGAGAGAGAGAGAGACTGGAGAGAGAGAGAATGGAGAGAGAGAGAGAGAGAGAGAGAGAGAGAGAGAGAGAGAATCTGGAGAGAGAGAGAGAGAGACTGAGAGAGAGAGAATGGAGAGAGAGAGAGAGAAACTGGAGAGAGACTGGAGAGAGAGAGAGACTGGAGAGCGAGAGACTGGAGAGAGAGAGAGAGACTGGATGAGAGAGAGAGAGACAGGCTGAGAGACAGGCTGAGAGAGAGAGACTGGAGAGAGCGAGAGAGACTGGAGAGAGAGAGAGAGACTGAGAGAGAGAGAGACTGGAGAGAGACAGAGACTGGAGAGAGACAGAGACTGGAGAGAGACAGAGACTGGAGAGAGACAGAGACTGGAGAGAGACAGAGACTGGAGAGAGAGAGAGACTGGAGAGAGAGAGAGACTGGAGAGAGAGAGACTGGAGAGAGAGAGACTGGAGAGAGAGAGAGAGAGAGAGAGAGAGAGAGAGAGAGAGAGAGAGACTGGAGAGAGAGACTGGTTGCACATTGTCCAGTTGTTTAGATATCTTTTGTAGACTAGCCTATATGTTTTGGATCACTTTGTTGATGTGTTCCACTTTCCTGTGAGTACTTTTTAAAATTTTCTCAGTACATTTGTGACACTTCTGTAGATGGTTAGACTGCAACACAGTTGGTGTAAAAATCAATCAATTCCATGGAAGCCTGGAAGGGGTTTCTGCTTTACTTTGACTCGACAGACTGACATGACTAATGCATTGAACTATTAGGCCTAATCCAACCTTCAATGAGTATTCCTCCACCCGTTTGTGTTGCCTAACGATGAAAAAAAAAGTAAACTTCTCGTTTAACGAACAAACCCCTCCTTTTGTCTCTCTTTCTCAGCGTGAACAGAAGAACAGGTTGTCCATATGCAACAAGCTGTGCTACGCGGTGGGAGGAGCGCCCTATCAGATCACAGGATGTGCTCTCGGCTTCTTCCTTCAGATATACCTATTGGACGTGGCCCAGGTGATTCATCAGTCCGAGGCCCCTGGGGGCGGGGCTTTCACTATTCACATAGTATATATATATTCACTATTCAAATAGTATATATATATTCACTATTCAAATAGTATATATATATACATTCACTATTCAAATAGTATATATATATATATATATATATATATATATTCACTATTCAAATAGTATATATATATACATATTCACTATTCAAATAGTATATATTTTATATTTATAGACATTTTTGTTGGATATT
>NC_056441.1:5631548-5634048 GCF_018296145.1 Oncorhynchus tshawytscha | reverse complement strand
CACAGATTGGCAGGAAGCCGAGTGGTTTGAGCATTGGCCCAGTAACCGAAAGGTTGACTCCCCTGACAAGGTAAAAGCTGACAAGGTAGACCAGTTAAAATCTAACCCACTGTCGTTTCTGCCCCTGAACAAGGCAGTTGACCCACTGTTCCTAGACCAGTTAACCCACAGTTCCTAGACCAGTTACCCAGCCACTGTTCCTAGACCAGTTAACCCACTGTTCCTAGACCAGTTAACCCACTGTTCCTAGACCAGTTAACCCACTGTTCCTAGACCAGTTAACCCACAGTTCCTAGACCAGACCCCAGTTTAGACCAACCCACTGTTCCTAGACCAGTTGACCCACTGTTCCTAGACCAGTTGACCCACTGTTCCTAGACCAGTTGACCCACTGTTCCTAGACCAGTTGACCCACTGTTCCTAGACCAGTTAACCCACTGTTCCTAGACCAGTTAACCCACTGTTCCTAGACCAGTTAACCCACTGTTCCTAGACCAGTTAACCCTAGACCAGTTGACCCACTGTTCTAGACCAGTTAACCCACTGTTCCTAGACCAGACCAGTTAGACCAGTTGACCCACTGTTCCTAGACCAGACCACTGTTTAACCAGTTAACCCACTGTTCCTAGACCAGTTAACCCACTGTTCCTAAATATCTTAGACCAGTTAACTGACTTACCTAGTTAAATAAAGGTTAAAAAAATATATATATATATATTTAAAGACATTACCCCATTAGACTGACTTACCTAGTTAAATAAAGGTTAAAATATATATATATATATATATTTCATTACCCCATTAGACTGATCTGTGAAGTGGGGCAGCGGCCTCGTGGTGCGACTGCATACATTGTCATTGAAATTTCCTCTGCGTCTCTGAAAGGGTTACTGCAGTTCATGCTGATGCAGTTCTATTCCACTCACCCTCATACCACCCCCACTGAAGATTTTATTGCTGCTCTCCATAATAAGTCGTAAAGATGTCTTCAATCAAACATTCTCTAAAACATAAGCCACAAATTACCTGCAGGGCCCCCCCCCCCCAAAAATGAAATAATCAGGCCTTTCTTTTGAGTCTTAGCTTGTTAAATAATAAAGAGAATGGAGGTTTCCTGCTTGACTTGCAGTTTTCCAGAGAGGGTCCCTGACTTGGTGAATCGGACTCCTTGTTGCTATGTTACCTAGAACTCCTAGGTCACCTACTTTACAGTCATCATAAATGTCTCGCCAGCAAGTTTTAAAAAATGTTTGTTTTTTATTAGCGAGCGTTACGCATTCCTTCTTTTGGAATTTACCTTCAGTTAAAAAAATAAAAATAAAATGTTAGTATACCTTGGCCATCTATCATTAATGATTTCATTCATATGTAGGCTGGTAGGCTTATAGACGTGTATATATTTTTGTGCACACAAATCAATTCACCTCCACTTCTGCCTTTTTGAATCATATGAAATGATTCACCCCCCCCCCGACCGGGTTTCCTTAGTCCTTAATCAGCCCATCCTACCTGGCACCATGGCGTCCCGCCTGTTAGTACCCGAGTCCCCCTGATAAACACACATGTACACCGAGAGGGCAGGGGACAGGAGTACTTCATTTGTTTGTCAACTTTATATTTAACCCCATGTGGCTAAAGGTGTGTCAGTCTGGTAATGTCCTCATGGAACCAAGTACACTGTAGGAATGTCTCCCCGTGTTTGTCTCAATAACATTTTGAACAATCAAAATTATAGTAGTTAGTTCAGTTGGTAGAGCGGAGGACTGTAGGTGATAATTGTAGCAATCCTTAGGTCGCTGGTTGAGAAACTCCCTAGAAAAGGCCGGAACCTAGGAACCTAGGACCTAGGAAGAAACCTAGAGAGGAACCAAGATCTGAGGGGTAGAAAGGGCCGGAACCTAGGAACCTAGGACCTAGGAAGAAACCTAGAGAGGAACCAAGATCAAGGGGTTCAAATGTTCGGAACCTGGATGACCAGGACCTAGGGAAGAAACCTAGAGAGGAACCAAGATCTGAGGGGTCGGAATTGAACTTTTGGACCTAGGAAGAAACCTCGATAGGAACCAAGATCTGAGGGGTAGAAAGGGCCGGGAGGAACCTAGGACCTAGGTGAAACCTGAGAGGAACCAAGATCTGAGGGGTAGAAAGGGCCGGAACCTAGGAACCTAGGACCTAGGAAGAAACCTAGAGAGGAACCAAGATCTGAGGGGTAGAAAGGGCCGGAACCGAGGAACCTAGGACCTAGGAAGAAACCTAGAGAGGAACCAGGCTATGTGGGGTGGCCTGTCCTCTTCTTAACCTAGGAACCTAGGAACTAGAAAGAAACCTAGAGAGGAACCAGGCTATGTGGGGTGGCCAGTCCTCTTCTTAACCTAGGAACCTAGGACCTAGGAAGAAACCTAGAGAGGAACCAGGCTATGTGGGGTGGCCAGTCCTCTTCTTAACCTAGGAACCTAGGACCTAGGAAGAAACCTAGAGAGGAACCAGGCTATGTGGGGTG
>NC_056441.1:5604048-5624048 GCF_018296145.1 Oncorhynchus tshawytscha | reverse complement strand
CTCTCTCTCCCCTCTCTCTCTCTCTCTCCTCTCTCTCTCTCTCTACCCCTCTCTCTCTCTCTCTACCCCCTTCTCTCTCTCTCTACCCCCTCTCTCTCTCTACCCCTCTCTCTCTCTACCCCTCTCTCTCTCTCTCTCTACCCCTCTCTCTACTCCTCTACCCCTCTCTCTCTCTCTCTACCCCCTCTCTCTCTCTCTCTCTGCTTCTATCAAAACAAGCTAAACAACCTTCCCTTTTATTAAGACGTGTTTGCTAAGCCAACACCTAATAGCTATTTGACTTTTAAATAAACTTCACTCTAACCCTCCCCTCAGTCTGCTATTTTAGCAGAGGGAGGAAGTAATGACCTAGGTAGGTGCCTGTCCTCTGCTTCTGGTTATGCCCAAAGGCTCCAACTCTTTTTCCTTGGGCTTTAGAGTTTTAACTCCCAACACCCAGTTGTAACTGATTCAGCTTATCAACCAGGTCATTTGTTAGAATCGGGTATTTTAGGGTTGGAGAAAAAAAAAACCTACAGGATGGTAGCTTGCAGGCTAAAAGGTTGGGCAGGCCTGGGCTAGGCTATACTGTGGGGTGGGGGCAAAGACTCACCACATGCATACTAGACTATTCTAGTCAGGCTTTGGTAGTTGGCACAGCAACCAGACTTTAAAATGTCCACATCAGATGGGTGTCACTCCATCTGGGAGATGTTAGGTTCGGGGTACCGCCAGGCACTCCCACATTTTGTTTTTGTTTTAGCTGCTTTAAAATTCATTTCATGATCGCAGACAAATTTGGAGCATTTATATTAAAACATTTTTTTAACAGAACAACTGACCCATTTTGTTGACATCTGTGTGAAAGTACATACTATGTTTTTATAATTGTATTTAATAAATCATTCAGGTCATTTGGATGATAAATATACAGCATTTAGTCAATAAACTACAATAAACACACACAGGACCTTTGCTACAATGAACATTGGACTGACACCCAGACAGTTTAGGATCTTCGTTCTGGGACGTGGCAGAGCCAAGTGATCTTTGACGTTGCACCAAGAGTGAACGAAAGGCTGGGCTCCCGACATGACATTATGTAACATTCCTGATGAGTCGGTCACACCTCTCCCTAAATGTAACATTTGCTCTCTGCTCTGAGACTGTGAGTTTTCTGAGATCACACCACCCCCTCCATCTCACGTATCGAGTTTCTGGGGGGGGGTGTACTCTCTCTCTCTCTCCCACTCTGTCTCTCTCTCTCTCTCTCTCTCTCTCTCTCTCTCTCTCTCTCTCTCTCCCCTTCTTCTCTCTCTCTCTCTCTCTCCCACTCAATTCAATTCAATCCAAGGGCTTTATTGGCATGGGAAACGTGTTAACATTGCCAAAGCAAGTGAGGTAGATAATATATAAAGTGAAATAAACAATAAAAATTAACAGTAAACATTACACATACAGAAGTTTCAAAACAATAAAGACATTACAAATGTCATATTATATATATATATATATACAGTGTTTTAACAATGTACAAATGGTTAAAGGACACAAGATAAAATAAATAAGCATAAATATGGGTTGTATTTACAATGGTGTTTGTTCTTCACTGGTTGCCCTTTTCTCGTGGCAACAGGTCACAAATCTTGCTGCTGTGATGGCACACTGTGGAATTTCACCCAGTAGATATGGGAGTTTATCAAAATTGGATTTGTTTTCGAATTCTTTGTGGATCTGTGTAATCTGAGGGAAATATGTCTCTCTAATATGGTCATACATTTGGCAGGAGGTTAGGAAGTGCAGCTCAGTTTCCACCTCATTTTGTGGGCAGTGTGCACATAGCCTGTCTTCTCTTGAGAGCCATGTCTGCCCACGTCGGCCTTTCTCAATAGCAAGGCTATGCTCACTGAGTCTGTACATAGTCAAAGCTTTCCTTAATTTTGGGTCAGTCACAGTGGTCAGGTATTCTGCCGCTGTGTACTCTCTGTGTAGGGCCAAATAGCATTCTAGTTTGCTCTGTTTTTTTTGTTAATTCTTTCCAATGTGTCAAGTAATTATCTTTTTGTTTTCTCATGATTTGGTTGGGTCAAATTGTGCTGCTGTCCTGGGGCTCTGTAGGGTGTGTTTGCTCTCTCTCCCTCTCTCTCTCTTTCTCCCACTCTGTCTCTCTCTCTCTCTCTCTCTTTCTCCCACTCTCTCTCTCTCTCTCCCCTCCCACTCTCTCTCTCTCCCACTCTCTCTCTTTCTCTCCCACTCTCTCTCTTTCTCCCCTCTCTCTCTCTTTCTCCCACTCTCTCTCTCTTTCTCCCACTCTCTCTCTCCCCTCCCACTCTCTCTCTCTCCCTCTCTCTCTCTTCCTCCCTCTCTCTCTCTCTTCCTCCCACTCTCTCTCTCCCTCTCTCTCTTTCTCCCTCTCTCTCTCTCTCTCTCTCCCCTCTCTCTCTCTCTCTCTCTCTCTCTCTCCCCTCCCACTCTCTCTCTCTCTCTCTCTCTCTTCCTCCCACTCTCTCTCTCTCTCTCTCTCTCTCTCTTTCTCCCCACTCTCTCTCTCCCCTCCCTCTCTCTCTCTCTCTCTCTCTCTCTTCCTCCCACTCTCTCTCTCTCTCTCTCTCTCTCTCTTCCTCCCACTCTCTCTCTCTCTCTCTCTCTCTTTCTCCCACTCTCTCTCTCTCTCTTCCTCCCACTCTGTCTCTCTCTCTCTCTCCCCCTCCCACTCTCTCCTCAGTCCTGTACTATACCCATTATGGGGCGGCTGCATCTCAATTGTCCAAAGTGACATCCTCTCTTGGGTATTTCTTCCATGCCCAGGTCAACACTGATCTGAGAACACACTGATAGGTGAAAAGTAGCTCCTATTGCCAAATTCAGCTTCCACCAGCCCGTAGCTTTTCGAAAACAAGGGAGACAAAGCTACTCTTTGATGTGGAATTAGGTCCCAAAATTGGTTTCATTTGTTTTTTATTAGTGCTGATGAAACAAAGGAGACAAGACAAGGAAAAGCTTGTGCACTTTTGATAAACCCCTTTTAGGGCATCTCCACCAACCGGCTGATCCTGAAGTAGCCAACCAAATAACAGCAACCAAATAATCAAGTTCTGAAGGAATGTAATTTTTTATTCTGGAGTGTTCTACTCCACCTTGACAAACTCATGACTGAACTGTTGTCATAAACACTGGGGTAGATCAGGTTTGCACATGATGGCGTCTTGTGGTCCGATATGACATTTCCTGTCCTTGTGCGATAATCTAGTGGCTCACCTGATGATGATGATGATGATGATGTGGCTGGCTTGCACCATATCCTCCTTAGCCAATCAATGAACGGATGTGATGTGGCCACTTCCTGCTGAGGAAACCTGACTCCTTTTCTCCTTGATGCGGGTCCACGCCCGTCTCTTCTGTTGGAGCACGCCGATCAGGCCACAGGAAGTCCGTAACTGGGACAAGGAGTGGCCATATACAACAGACAGAGTTGAGTGACATCTTATTGTTGCTAAGCACCCGTAGAACTGCCTTTGAGTGACAGCTCAATAGTCTGACATGGCTTCCTGTCCTTTTTAATCCTTCTATCAGATCATGTGATAATGAAGGAGATGAGCTTCTTGTTAGACTATTGAAATGCACCCATTCTCACAAGGCCAATCTCACCAAAGTTATCTTTACTTTCAGGAGAGGAAATAAAAGAGTTTATTTTTTGAATGTGTCACAGCTATCAAGGCCTATTTTTATTTTTTATTTAATTTTTTTTTTTTGCCTACACAAAGATATTAGTGTTCTCTTGACTACTTGGGCCTTTTGACTCTCCAGTCATCACTTGGCCTTAGCCTGTTATTACAGACTCCCAAGTGAAATGTGGAAGTAGCTGTTTATTTAATAAGAGGCTGAATGCTGTTTACTCAGTCATTTGACAGCTACTTCATGAGATAACCACAGTGTCTGTGAAGAGGACACAGTCATTATGTGACAATGTAGGATGCTTGATTTACTGTTGTTTCTCTCTCTGTCTCTGTCTCTCCCTCTGTCTCTCTCCTCTCTCTCTCTCTCTCTCTGTCTCTCTGTCTCTCTTTCTCCCACTCTCTCTCCCTCTCTCTCTGTCTCTCTCTCTCTCTCTCTCTCTCTCTCTCTCTCTCTCTCTCTCCCTCCTCTCTCTCTCTCCTCCCTCTCTCTCTCTTCCTCCCACTCTCTCTTTCTCCCACTCTCTCTCTTTCTCCCCTCTCTCTCTCTCTCTTTCTCCCCTCTCTCTCTCTCTTTCTCCCACTCTCTCTCTCTCTTTCTCCCACTCTCTCTCTCTCTCTCTCTCTCTCTCCCCCTCCCCTCTCTCTCTCTCCCTCTCTCTCTCTTCCTCCCACTCTGTCTCTCTCTCTCTCTCTCTCTCCCCTCCCACTCTCTCCTCAGTCCTGTACTGTACCCATTATGGGGCGGCTGCATCTCAATTGTCCAAAGTGACATCCTCTCTTGGGTATTTCTTCCATGCCCAGGTCAACACTGATCTGAGAACACACTGATAAGTGAAAAGTAGCTCCTATTGCCAAATTCAGCTTCCACCAGCCCGTAGCTTTTTCGAAAACAAGGGAGACAAAGCTACTCTTTGATGTGGAATTAGGTCCCAAAATTGGTTTCATTTGTTTTTTATTAGTGCTGATGAAACAAAGGAGACAAGACAAGGAAAAGCTTGTGCACTTTTGATAAACCCCTTTTAGGGCATCTCCACCAACCGGCTGATCCTGAAGTAGCCAACCAAATAACAGCAACCAAATAATCAAGTTCTGAAGGAATGTAATTTTTTATTCTGGAGTGTTCTACTCCACCTTGACAAACTCATGACTGAACTGTTGTCATAAACACTGGGGTAGATCAGGTTTGCACATGATGGCGTCTTGTGGTCCGATATGACATTTCCTGTCCTTGTGCGATAATCTAGTGGCTCACTTGATGATGATGATGATGATGATGATGATGTGGCTGGCTTGCACCATATCCTCCTTAGCCAATCAATGAACGGATGTGATGTGGCCACTTCCTGCTGAGTAAACCTGACTCCTTTTCTCCTTGATGCGGGTCCACGCCCGTCTCTTCTGTTGGAGCACGCCGATCAGGCCACAGGAAGTCCGTAACTGGGACAAGGAGTGGCCATATACAACAGACAGAGTTGAGTGACATCTTATTGTTGCTAAGCACCCGTAGAACTGCCTTTGAGTGACAGCTCAATAGTCTGACATGGCTTCCTGTTCTTTTTAATCCTTCTATCAGATCATGTGATAATGAAGGAGATGAGCTTCTTGTTAGACTATTGAAATGCACCCATTCTCACAAGGCCAATCTCACCAAAGTTATCTTTACTTTCAGGGAGAAGAAATAAAAGAGTTTATTTTTTGAATGTGTCACAGCTATCAAGGCCTATTTTTATTTTTTATTTAATTTTTTTTTTTTGCCTACACAAAGATATTAGTGTTCTCTTGACTACTTGGGCCTTTTGACTCTCCAGTCATCACTTGGCCTTAGCCTGTTATTACAGACTCCCAAGTGAAATGTGGAAGTAGCTGTTTATTTAATAAGAGGCTGAATGCTGTTTACTCAGTCATTTGACAGCTACTTCATGAGATAACCACAGTGTCTGTGAAGAGGACACAGTCATTATGTGACAATGTAGGATGCTTGATTTACTGTTGTTTCTCTCTCTGTCTCTGTCTCTCCCTCTGTCTCTCCCTCTCTCTCTCTCTCTCTCTGTCTCTCTGTCTCTCTTTCTCCCACTCTCTCTCCCTCTCTCTCTGTCTCTGTCTCTGTCTCTCTCTCTCTCTCTCTCTCTCTCTCTCTCTCTCTCTCTCTCTCCCCTCCCTCTCTCTCTCTCTCCCTCTCTCTCTCTTCCTCCCACTCTCTCTTTCTCCCACTCTCTCTCTTTCTCCCACTCTCTCTCTCTCTCTTTCTCCCACTCTCTCTCTCTCTCTTTCTCCCACTCTCTCTCTCTCTTTCTCCCACTCTCTCTCTCTCTCTCTCTCTCTCCCCTCCCCCTCCCTCTCTCTCTCTCTCTCTCTCTCTCTTCCTCCCACTCTGTCTCTCTCTCTCTCTCTTTCCCCTCCCACTCTCTCCTCAGTCCTGTACTGTACCCATTATGGGGCGGCTGCATCTCAATTGTCCAAAGTGACATCCTCTCTTGGGTATTTCTTCCATGCCCAGGTCAACACTGATCTGAGAACACACTGATAAGTGAAAAGTAGCTCCTATTGCCAAATTCAGCTTCCACCAGCCCGTAGCTTTTTCGAAAACAAGGGAGACAAAGCTACTCTTTGATGTGGAATTAGGTCCCAAAATTGGTTTCATTTGTTTTTTATTAGTGCTGATGAAACAAAGGAGACAAGACAAGGAAAAGCTTGTGCACTTTTGATAAACCCCTTTTAGGGCATCTCCACCAACCGGCTGATCCTGAAGTAGCCAACCAAATAACAGCAACCAAATAATCAAGTTCTGAAGGAATGTCATTTTTTATTCTGGAGTGTTCTACTCCACCTTGACAAACTCATGACTGAACTGTTGTCATAAACACTGGGGTAGATCAGGTTTGCACATGATGGCGTCTTGTGGTCCGATATGACATTTCCTGTCCTTGTGCGATAATCTAGTGGCTCACCTGATGATGATGATGATGATGATGTGGCTGGCTTGCACCATATCCTCCTTAGCCAATCAATGAACGGATGTGATGTGGCCACTTCCTGCTGAGGAAACCTGACTCCTTTTCTCCTTGATGCGGGTCCACGCCCGTCTCTTCTGTTGGAGCACGCCGATCAGGCCACAGGAAGTCCGTAACTGGGACAAGGAGTGGCCATATACAACAGACAGAGTTGAGTGACATCTTATTGTTGCTAAGTTGCTAAGAATATTGCTTAGAATTGTTGCTAAGAATATATAAAGTGAAAAACAACATAAATTAACAGTAAACATTACACATACAGAAGTTTCAAAACAGTAAAGACATTACAAATGTCATATTATATATATATACAGTGTTTTTACAATGTACAAATGGTTAAAGGACACAAGATAAAATAAATAAGCATAAATATGGGTTGTATTTACAATGGTGTTTGTTCTTCACTGGTTGCCCTTTTCTCGTGGCAACAGGTCACACATCTTGCTGCTGTGATGGCACACTGTGGAATTTCACCCAGTAGATATGGGAGTTTTTCAAAATTGGATTGGTTTTCGAATTCTTTGTGGATCTGTGTAATCTGAGGGAAATATGTCTCTCTAATATGGTCATACATTGGGCAGGAGGTTAGGAAGTGCAGCTCAGTTTCCACCTCATTTTGTGGGCAGTGAGCACATAGCCTGTCTTCTCTTGAGAGCCATGTCTGCCTACGGCGGCCTTTCTCAATAGCAAGGCTATGCTCACTGAGTCTGTACATAGTCAAAGCTTTCCTTAATTTTGGGTCAGTCACAGTGGTCAGGTATTCTGCCGCTGTGTACTCTCTGTGTAGGGCCAAATAGCATTCTAGTTTGCTCTGTTTTTTTGTTAATTCTTTCCAATGTGTTAAGTAATTATCTTTTTGTTTTCTCATGATTTGGTTGTGTCTAATTGTGCTGTTGTCCTGGGGCTCTGTAGTGTGTGTTTGTGTTTGTGAACAGAGCCCCAGGACCAGCTTGCTTAGGGGACTCTTCTCCAGGTTCATCTCTCTGTAGGTGATGGCTTTGTTATGGAAGGTTTGGGAATCACTTCCTTTTAGGTGGTTGTAGAATTTAACGGCTCTTTTCTGGATTTTGATAATTAGTGGGTATCGGCCTAATTCTGCTCTGCATGCATTATTTGGTGTTCTACGTTGTACACGGAGGATATTTTTGCAGAATTCATTGTTTTCATTGAGGAAATGTACGAGTCTGTTGTTAATAATAATGCAGAGGATTTTCCCAAGGTTACTGTTGACACATATTCCACGGTAGTTATTGGGGTCAAATTTGTCTCCACTTTTGTGGATTGGGGTGATCAGTCCTTGGTTCCAAATATTGGGGAAGATGCCAGAGCTAAGTATGATGTTAAAGAGTTTTAGTATAGCCAATTGGAATTTGTTGTCTGTATATTTGATCATTTCATTGAGGATACCATCAACACCACAGGCCTTTTTGGGTTGGAGGGTTTTTATTTTGTCCTGTAACTCTTTCAATGTAATTGGAGAATCCAGTGGGTTCTGGTAGTCTTTAATAGTTGATTCTAAGATCTGTATTTGATCATGTATATGTTTTTGCTCTTTATTCTTTGTTATAGAGCCAAAAATATTGGAGAAGTGGTTTACCCATACATCTCCATTTTGGATAGATAATTCTTCGTGTTGTTATTTGTTTAGTGTTTTCCAATTTTCCCAGAAGTGGTTAGACTCTATGGATTCTTCAATTAAATTGAGCTGATTTCTGACGTGCTATTCCTTCTTTTTCCGTAGTGTATTTCTGTATTGTTTTAGTGATTCACCATAGTGAAGGCGTAGACTCAGGTTTTCCGGGTCTCTATGTTTTTGGTTGGACAGGTTTCTCAATTTCTTTCTTAGAATTTTGCATTCTTCATCAAACCATTGAGGTGTGATAGGGGTGTCAGTGGGCTGACTGTGAACGCTCTGAGAGACTCTGGGTTGAGGTCAGTGATAAAGTAGTCTACAGTACTACTGCCAAGAGGTGAGCTATAGGTGTACCTACCATAGGAGTCCCCTCGAAGCCTACCGTTGACTATGTACATACCCAGCGTGCGACACTCTCTCTCTGTCTCTCTCGGTTTAGGATCCTGTTCTCCACTCCTCTAGCTGTGGTCAGTTACTTCCTCATCTGGTATGTTCCTGTGTTTGAGGATGGGAGGGTCATCTGGTACCTGGTCTTCTACTGCCTCTTCCAGACCCTTCAGACGGTGAGTTAAAGGAATCCTACACGTCCACATGTATAAAGAAACACGAACCCGGTACAATCCAATCATTTCAATCTCTCTCTCTCTCTCTCTCTCTCTCTCTCTCTCTCTCTCCAGTGTTTCCATGTGCCCTACTCGGCTCTCACCATGTTCATCAGTGAAGATCAGAAGGAGAGGGACTCTGCCACTGCTTACAGTAAGTCTTATGCCTGGACTCTTACCTACACTACCCGTCGTCACTACCCTGAAATACCCTACACTACCCTACACTACCCTGAACTACCCTACACTACCCTGAACTACCCTACACTACCCTACACTACCCTGAACTGCCCTACACTACCCTGAACTACCCTACACTAGCCTACACTACCCTACACTACCCTACACTACCCTGCACTACCCTACACTACCCTGCACTACCCTACACTACCCTACCCTGAACTACCCTACATTACCCTACACTACCCTACCCTGAACTACCCTACACTACCCAGCACTACCCTACACTACCTTACACTACCCTGCACTACCCTACACTACCCCCACACTACACTACCCTACACTACCCTGCACTACCCTGCACTACCCTACACTACCCTACACTACCCTGCACTAACCTACACTACCCTACACAACCCTGCACTACACTACACTACCCTACACTACCCTGAACTACCCTACACTACCCTGAACTACCCTACACTACCCTGCACTACCCTACACTACCCTGACCTACCCTACACTACCCTGCACTACCCTGAACTACCCTACACCACCCTACACTACCCTGCACTACCCTACACTACCCTGCACTACCCTACACTACCCTGAACTACCCTACAATACCCTGCACTACCCTGCACTACCCTGCACTACCCTACACTACCCTACACTACACTACCCTACACTACCCGTCGGCACTACCCTACACTACCCTGCACTACCCTGCACTACCCTACACTACCCTACACTACCCTGCACTACCCTGAACTACACTACTCTACACTACCCTGCACTACCCTACACTACCCTATACTACCCTATACTACCCTGCCCTACCCTGCACTACCCTGCACTACCCTACACTACCCTGAACTACCCTACACTACCCTACACTACCCTGCACTACCCTACCCTACACTACCCGTCGTCACTACCCTACACTACCCTGCACTACCCTACACTACCCTGCACTACCCGTCGTCACTACCCTACACTACCCTGCACTACCCTACACTACCCTGCACTACCCTACACTACCCTACACTACCCTACACTACCCGTCGTCACTACCCTACACTACCCTACACTAAACTACCCTACACTACACTACCCTACACTACCCTACACTACACTACCCTGCACTACCCTACACTACCCTACACTACCCTGCACTACCCTACCCTACACTACCCTACACAAAACTACCCTACACTACCCTACACTACCCTACACTACACTACACTACCCTACACTACACTACCCTAAACTACCCTACACCTCACTACCCTGTACTAACCTACACTACCCTACACTACACTACCCTACACTACCCTACACTACCCTACCCTACCCTACACTATACTACCCTACACTACCCTACACTACACTACCCTACCCTGTACTACCCTACACTACCCTGCACTACCCTACACTACACTACACTACCCTACACTACACTACCCTACACTACCCTACACTACACTACCCTGCACTACACTACCCTACACTACCCTACACTACCCTACCCTGTACTACCCTACACTACCCTGCACTACCCTACACTACCCTACCCTGTACTACCCTACACTACCCTGTACTACCCTACACTACCCTGCACTACCCTACACTACACTGCACTACCCTACACTACCCTGCACTACCCTACACTACCCTGCACTACCCTGCACTACCCTACACTACACTGCACTACCCTACACTACCCTACACTACCCTACACTACCCTACCCTGTACTACCCTACACTACCCTGCACTACCCTACACTACCCTACACTACCCTACACTACCCTGCACTACCCTACACTACCCTATACTAAACTACCCTACACTATCCTACACTACCCTACACTACACTAACCTACACTACCCTGCACTACACTACCCTACCCTACACTACGCTACACTACCCTACCATTCACTACCCTACACTACCCTACACTACACTACACTACCCTACACTACCCTACACTACCCTACACTACACTACCCTACACTACACTACCCTACACTGCACCCTGCACTACCCTACACTACCCTACACTACACTACCCTACACTACCCTACACTACACTACCCTACCCTACACTACCCTACACTACACTACCCTACACTACCCTACACGACCCTACCCTACACTACCCTACCCTGTACTACCCTACACTACCCTACCCTGTACTACCCTACACTACCCTGCACTACCCTACACTACACTATACTACACTCTCCTACCCTACACTACACTACCCTACACTACCCTACACTACCCTACCCTGTACTACCCTACACTACCCTGCACTACCCTACACTACACTACACTACACTACCCTACACTACCCTACACTACCCTACCCTGTACTACCCTACACTACCCTACACTACACTACACTACACTACCATACCCTACACTACACTACCCTGCACTACCCTACACTACACTACCCTACACTACCCTACACTACACTACCCTACACTACCCTGCACTACCCTACACTACCCTACACTACTCTACCCTACACTACCCTACACTACACTACCCTACCCTACACTACCCTACACTACACTACCCTACACTACCCCCTACCCTACCCTACACTACCCTACCCTGTACTACCCTACACTACCCTACCCTGTACTACCCTACACTACCCTGCACTACCCTACACTACACTATACTACACTCTCCTACCCTACACTACACTACCCTACACTACCCTACCCTGTACTACCCTATACTACCCTGCACTACCCTACACTACACTACACTACCCTACACTACCCTACACTACCCTACCCTGTACTACCCTACACTACCCTGCACTACCCTACACTACACTACACTACACTACCATACCCTACACTACCCTACCCTGTACTACCCTATACTACCCTGTACTACCCTACACTACCCTACACTACCCTACACTACACTGAACTACCCTGCACTACCCTGCACTATCCTACACTACCCTACACTACCCTGCACTACCCTACACTACCCTACACTACCCTACCCTGTACTACCCTACACTACCCTGCACTACCCTACACTACCCTACCCTGTACTACCCTACCCTACACTACCCTACACTGCACTACCCTACACTACCCTGCACTACCCTACACTACCCTACACTACACTGCACTACCCTACACTACACTGCACTGCCCTACCCTACCCTACCCTACCCTACCCTACACTACCCTACACTACCCTACCCTGTACACCCTACCCTACACTACCCTGCACTACCCTACACTACCCTACACTACACTGCACTACCCTACACTACACTGCACTGCCCTACCCTACCCTACCCTACCTACCCTACCCTACCCTACCCTACCCTACCCTACCCTACCCTACCCTACCCTACGCCCCAACCCGGACGACGCTGGGCCAAATGTGTGCCACCCAATCACAGTCAGATGTGATGCAGCCACAGTCACCTCAATCAATAATATATAAATACATACTAATCATTGTATATTAATATAAGCCATTTTAGCAGACAGTTTTATCCAAAGCTAATAAGTCATGCGTGGGTATGTTTTACTTATGGGTGGTACCGGGATTCGAACCCACTATCCTGGGGTTACAAACGCTGTGCTCTATCAACTGAGCTACAGAGGACCAACAAGAGGATCATTGGTTGTTTGGTCTTTTTCAGACTGAATGGAAAGATGATCATTGGTTGGTTTGTCTCATCTGTATGCTTCTCTCGTCCAATCAGGAATGACGGTAGAGGTTCTGGGTACTGTGATTGGCACAGCCGTCCAGGGTCAGATTGTGGGCATGTCCAACGCCCCCTGTATCCCGACGCCCGGTGATAATGTCACGGCCGACGGGTTAAACTCCTCCCTGCTGCTGGAACAGGAAGTCAACGCCACGATCACCACTGTCATCACCCTGGACCAAACGGTACACACACACACACACACACACACACCGTATCCTATCAAATCTAACTTTATTTATACAGCACATTTCAGACATGGAATGCAACATAATGTGCTTTACAGGGAAAAAACTAATGAAATGCAATGAAAATAAGATTAAATATTCACTACTCAACAAACATTTAAATATGACCACAGTTTCAGCCCTCGTCAGGTTCTCTGGTAGGCTATTCCAGAGGCTGGGGGCATAGTAACTGAAGGCTGTCTCTCCAGGCCTCTTGGTCTCCTCAGGTTCTCTGGTAGGCTATTCCAGAGGCTGGGGGCATAGTAACTGAAGGCTGTCTCTCCAGGCCTCTTGGTCCCTAGGCTTTGAGGTAGTTTAAATTCATTCTAAAACTAACAGGCAGCCGGTACAGAGACCTTAAAACCAGTGTAATGTTTGTTCTCTGTCTGGTCTTGGTCAGTACCTGTACTGCAGCATTCTGTATGTTTTACAGTACAGAGACCTTAAAACCAGTGTAACGTGTTCTCTCTGTCTGGTCTTGGTCAGTACCTGTACTGCAGCATTCTGTATGTTTTACAGTACAGAGACCTTAAAACCAGTGTAACGTGTTCTCTCTGTCAGGTCTTGGTCAGTACCCTGCAGCATTCTGTATGTTTTAGAGACCTTAAAAGTACAGAGACCTTAAACCTTAAAAGTGTAATGTGTTTCTCTGTCTGTCTGGTCTTGGTCATGTTTTACAGTACAGAGACCTTAAAACCAGTGTAATGTGTTCTCTGTATCCTGCAGCATTCTGTATGTTTTACAGTACAGAGACCTTAAAACCAGTGTAATGTGTTCTCTCTGTCTGGTCTTGGTCAGTACCCTGCAGCATTCTGTATGTTTTACAGTACAGAGACCTTAAAACCAGTGTAATGTGTTCTCTCTGTCTGGTCTTGGTCAGTACCTGTACTGCAGCATTCTGTATGTTTTACAGTACAGAGACCTTAAAACCAGTGTAATGTGTTCTCTCTGTCTGGTCTTGGTCAGTACCTGTACTGCAGCATTCTGTATGTTTTACAGTACAGAGACCTTAAAACCAGTGTAATGTGTTCTCTCTGTCTGGTCTTGGTCAGTACCTGTACTGCAGCATTCTGTATGTTTTACAGTACAGAGACCTTATGTTTTACAGTACAGAGACCTTAAAACCAAAACCAGTGTAATGTGTTCTCTGTCTGGTCTTGGTCAGTACCTGTGCTGCAGCATTCTGTATGTTTTACAGTACAGAGACCTTAAAACCAGTGTAATGTGTTCTCTGTCTGGTCTTGGTCAGTACCTGTGCTGCAGCATTCTGTATGTTTTACAGTTAAAACCAGTGTAATGGTCTTTCATTTGTATGTTTTACAGTAGACCAGACAGAAACCAGTGTCAAGCCTGCTTGTCTAAAAGTCTGAGTCTTGGTCTATCAGCCTGAGAGTGTAATAACCATCAGGTATACCAGAGATAAAAAGTAGTCTTTAACACAGCATTCTGTATGTTTTACATGTGACTAATATGTTGCTGTTCTCTGTGTGTACTGTCCTATAGTCTACTGACCTAAAACCTATTGGTGTATCTCTGTTTACTGTAGTCTACTGACCTCCTATTCTGTCTGTGTTTACTGTTCCATAGTCTACTGACCTCCTATTGGCTGTTCTCTGTGTTTACTGTCCTATAGTCTACTGACCTCCTATTGGCTGTTCTCTGTGTTACTGTCCTATAGTCTACTGACCTCCTATTGGCTGTTCTCTCTGTTTACTGTCCTTAGTCACTGACCTCCTATTGGCTGGTATCTCTGTTTACTGTCCTATAGTCTACTGACCTCCATTGGCTGGTATCTCTGTTTACTGGTCCTTAGTCTAGTACCCTCAGCATTGGCTGTTCTCTGTTTTACTGTCCTATAGTCTACTGAAAACCAGTGGCTGTTCTCTCTGTCTTACTGTCCTATAGTCTACTGACCTCCATTGGCTGTATCTCTTTTACTGTCCATAGTCTAAAACCTGTATTGGCTGGTATCTCTGTTTACTGTCTTAGTCTACTGACCTCCATTGGCTGTATCTCTTTTACTGTCCATAGTCTAAAACCTCCTATTGGCTGTTCTCTCTGTACTGTCCTATAGTCTACTGACCTCCTATTGGCAGCATTCTGTTTACTGTCCTATACTGTCTATAGTCTACCTAACTGACCTCCTATTGGCTGGTATCTCTGTTTACTGTCCTATAGTCTACTGACCTCCTATTGGCTGTTCTCTGTGTGTACTGTCCTATAGTCTACTGACCTCCTATTGGCTGGTATCTCTGTTTACTGTCCTATAGTCTACTGACCTCCTATTGGCATTCTGTCTGTTTACTGTCCTATAGTCTACTGACCTCCTATTGGCTGGTATCTCTGTTTACTGTCTATAGTCTACTGACCTCCATTGGCTGTCTCTGTTTACTGTCCTATAGTCTACTGACCTCCTATTGGCTGGTATCTCTGTTTACTGTCTATAGTCTACTGACCTCCTATTGGCTGGTATCTCTGTTTACTGTCCTATAGTCTACTGACCTCCTATTGGCTGTATCTCTGTTTACTGTCCTATAGTCTACTGACCTCCTATTGGCTGGTATCTCTGTTTACTGTCCTATAGTCTACTGACCTCCTATTGGCTGGTATCTCTGTTTACTGTCCTGTTTACTGTTTTATAGTCTACTGTACCTCCTATTGGCTGGTATCTCTGTTTACTGTTCTACAGTCTACTGACCTCCTATTGGCTGGTTCTCTGTTTACTGTCCTATAGTCCTGACCTCCTATTGGCTGTATCTCTGTTTACTGTCCTATAGTCTACTGACCTCCTGTTGGCTGTTCTCTGTGTGTACTGTCCTATAGTCTACTGACCTCATTCTTGGCTTTCTCTGTTTACTGTAAATAGTCTACTGACCTCCTATTGGCTGTTCTCTCTGTTTACTGTCCTATAGTCTACTGACCTCCTATTGGCTGTTCTCTGTGTTTACTGTCCTATAGTCTACTGACCTCCTATTGGCTGTTCTCTCTGTTTACTGTCCTATAGTCTACTGACCTCCTATTGGCTGTTCTCTGTGTTTACTGTCCTATATTCTACTGACCTCCTATTGGCTGGTATCTCTGTTTACTGTCCTATAGTCTACTGACCTCCTATTGGCTGTTTTATCTCTGTTTACTGTCCTATAGTCTACTGACCTCCTATTGGCTGTTCTCTGTGTTTACTGTCCTATAGTCTACTGACCTCCTATTGGCTGTTCTCTGTGTTTACTGTCCTATAGTCTACTGACCTCCTATTGGGTGGTATCTCTGTTTACTGTCCTATAGTCTACTGACCTCCATTGGCTGGTATCTCTGTTTACTGTCCTATAGTCTACTGACCTCCTATTGGCTGTTCTCTCTGTTTACTGTCCTATAGTCTACTGACCTCCATTGGCTGTATCTCTGTTTACTGTCCTATAGTCTACTGACCTAAAACCATTGGCTGTTCTCTGTGTTTACTGTCCTATAGTCTACTGACCTCCTATTGGCAGCATTCTCTATGTTTTACTGTCCTATAGTCTACTGAAATTGGCTGTGTAATCTCTGTTTACTGTCCTATAGTCTACTGACCTCCTATTGGCTGTATCTCAGTTTACTGTCCTTTAGTCTACTGACCTCCTAAAAAATCTGGCTGTTCTCTGTGTGTACTGTCCTATAGTCTACTGACCTCCTATTGGCTGGTATCTCTGTTTACTGTCCTATAGTCTACTGACCTCCTATTGGCTGTTCTCTCTGTTTACTGTCCTATAGTCTACTGACCTCCTATTGGCTGGTATCTCTGTTTACTGTCCTATAGTCTACTGACCTCCTATTGGCTGTTCTCTGTTTACTGTCCTATAGTCTACTGACCTCCTATTGGCTGGTATCTCTGTTTACTGTCCTATAGTCTACTGACCTCCTATTGGCTGGTATCTCTGTTTACTGTCCTATAGTCTACTGACCTCCTATTGGCTGGTATCTCTGTTTACTGTCCTATAGTCTACTGACCTCCTATTGGCTGGTATCTCTGTTTACTGTCCTATAGTCTACTGACCTCCTAAAATTGGCTGGTATCTCTGTTTACTGTCCTATAGTCTACTGACCTCCTATTGGCTGGTATCTCTGTTTACTGTTCTACAGTCTACTGACCTCCTACGTGTTCTCTGTTGGTCTGTATCCTGTTTACTGCTATAGTCTACTGACCTCCTATTGGCTGTGTATCTCTGTTTACTGTCCTATAGTCTACTGACCTCCTATTGGCTGTATCTCTGTTTACTGTCCTATAGTCTACTGGTCCTATTGGCTGTTCTGTGCTGCAGCATTGTGTACTGTCCTATAGTCTACTGACCTCCTATTGGCTGGTATCTCTGTTTACTGTCCTATAGTCTACTGACCTCCTATTGGCTATTCTCTCTGTTTACTGTCCTATAGTCTACTGACCTCCTATTGGCTGTTCTCTGTGTTTACTGTCCTATAGTCTACTGACCTCCTATTGGCTGTTCTCTCTGTTTACTGTCCTATAGTCTACTGACCTCCTATTGGCTGTTCTCTGTGTTTACTGTCCTATATTCTACTGACCTCCTATTGGCTGGTATCTCTGTTTACTGTCCTATAGTCTACTGACCTCCTATTGGCTGGTATCTCTGTTTACTGTCCTATAGTCTACTGACCTCCTATTGGCTGTTCTCTGTGTTTACTGTCCTATAGTCTACTGACCTCCTATTGGCTGTTCTCTGTGTTTACTGTCCTATAGTCTACTGACCTCCTATTGGCTGGTATCTCTGTTTACTGTCCTATAGTCTACTGACCTCCTATTGGCTGGTATCTCTGTTTACTGTCCTATAGTCTACTGACCTCCTATTGGCTGGTATCTCTGTTTACTGTCCTATAGTCTACTGACCTCCTATTGGCTGGTATCTCTGTTTACTGTCCTATAGTCTACTGACCTCCTATTGGCTGTTCTCTGTGTGTACTGTCCTATAGTCTACTGACCTCCTATTGGCTGGTATCTCTGTTTACTGTCCTATAGTCTACTGACCTCCTATTGGCTGGTATCTCTGTTTACTGTCCTATAGTCTACTGACCTCCTATTGGCTGGTATCTCTGTTTACTGTCCTATAGTCTACTGACCTCCTATTGGGTGGTATCTCTGTTTACTGTCCTATAGTCTACTGACCTCCTATTGGCTGTTCTCTGTGTTTACTGTCCTATAGTCTACTGACCTCCTATTGGGTGGTATCTCTGTTTACTGTCCTATAGTCTACTGACCTCCTATTGGCTGGTATCTCTGTTTACTGTCCTATAGTCTACTGACCTCCTATTGGCTGTTCTCTCTGTTTACTGTCCTATAGTCTACTGACCTCCTATTGGCTGGTATCTCTGTTTACTGTCCTATAGTCTACTGACCTCCTATTGGCTGTTCTCTCTGTTTACTGTCCTATAGTCTACTGACCTCCTATTGGCTGGTATCTCTGTTTACTGTCCTATAGTCTACTGACCTCCTATTGGCTGTATCTCTGTTTACTGTCCTATAGTCTACTGACCTCCTATTGGCTGTATCTCTGTTTACTGTCCTATAGTCTACTGACCTCCTATTGGCTGGTATCTCTGTTTACTGTCCTATAGTCTACTGACCTCCTATTGGCTGGTATCTCTGTTTACTGTCCTATAGTCTACTGACCTCCTATTGGCTGTATCTCTGTTTACTGTCCTATAGTCTACTGACCTCCTATTGGCTGTATCTCTGTGTTTACTGTCCTATAGTCTACTGACCTCCTATTGGCTGGTATCTCTGTTTACTGTCCTATAGTCTACTGACCTCCTATTGGCTGGTATCTCTGTTTACTGTCCTATAGTCTACTGACCTCCTATTGGCTGTATCTCTGTTTACTGTCTGTTTACTGTCCTATTAGTGTTTACTGACCTATAGTCTACTGACCTCCTATTGGCTGTATCTCTGTTTACTGTCCTATAGTCTACTGACCTCCTATTGGCTGTCTCTCTGTTTACTGTCCTATAGTCTACTGACCTCCTATTGGCTGTTCTCTCTGTTTACTGTCCTATAGTCTACTGACCTCCTATTGGCTGGTATCTCTGTTTACTGTCCTATAGTCTACTGACCTCCTATTGGCTGGTATCTCTGTTTACTGTCCTATAGTCTACTGACCTCCTATTGGCTGTTCTCTGTGTTTACTGTCCTATAGTCTACTGACCTCCTATTGGGTGGTATCTCTGTTTACTGTCCTATAGTCTACTGACCTCCTATTGGCTGGTATCTCTGTTTACTGTCCTATAGTCTACTGACCTCCTATTGGCTGTTCTCTGTTTACTGTCCTATAGTCTACTGACCTCCTATTGGCTGTTCTCTGTGTTTACTGTCCTATAGTCTACTGACCTCCTATTGGCTGTATCTCTGTTTACTGTCCTATAGTCTACTGACCTCCTATTGGCTGTTCTCTGTGTGTACTGTCCTATAGTCTACTGACCTCCTATTGGCTGTTCTCTCTGTTTACTGTCCTATAGTCTACTGACCTCCTATTGGCTGGTATCTCTGTTTACTGTCCTATAGTCTACTGACCTCCTATTGGCTGGTATCTCTGTTTACTGTCCTATAGTCTACTGACCTCCTATTGGCTGTTCTCTGTGTGTACTGTCCTATAGTCTACTGACCTCCTATTGGCTGTTCTCTGTTTACTGTCCTATAGTCTACTGACCTCCTATTGGGCTGGTATCTCTGTTTACTGTCCTATAGTCTACTGACCTCTACTGTTCTCTGTGTTTACTGTCCTATAGTCTCCTGTGTTTACTGTCCTATAGTCTACTGACCTCCTATTGGTGGTATCTCTGTTTACTGTCCTATAGTCTACTGACCTCCTATTGGCTGGTATCTCTGTTTACTGTCCTATAGTCTACTGACCTCCTATTGGCTGTTCTCTCTGTTTACTGTCCTATAGTCTACT
>NC_056441.1:5544048-5596548 GCF_018296145.1 Oncorhynchus tshawytscha | reverse complement strand
CAGGATCCACCCACACTGCCACTCAGCCTGGCTCCACCCACGCTGCCACTCAGCCAAGCAGGCAGTCAGATCTGACCAACGTCACATCGAGAATGTCCGGCAAATGTAGATTCAATCTTGCCTTTTTGTGCAAAATGTATTATTTTTATTTTTTAAATTTCAGCTCATGAAACCAGGGACCAGAACTTCACAAGTTACGTTTTTATATTTTTGTTCAGTATAGTTTACCCACCTTTTTAAAAATTTTAACTGCCCAACCGACCCACACCATGTAAGGTACAAAAAATTCATCAGACTTTGACATTGCAGCGTGGGAGAATGACCCTTCATGTGGCTTTTCAGGGACAAAAAACACACAACTCTACATCCTACGCTGGCGCCATTTCAGACATTTACTCTGGAACAACCTGCAGAGCTTTTTTGCCAATCGCCTCATTTTACGGGGAGCCCGCGATATTCCGCCGTGTTCCTGCCGTTCTGGTGTCCGTTTTCCCTCACACAGCCCACCTGCCGTTCTCCTGGCGACATTAAAGCTGCCGGTCGAAAGCAAGATGCTTTTTTTTGTAGCTATTAAGTAGTAAATTCCCAAATGCCCAGTAAAAAAATACAATACAAGCATTAAGCTGGAATTGTGTAGTAATGTGAATAGATGTTCACCAGTAGGCGTTAGGGGACCTAACTCTGCTCATCACTACTCAAATTACACCATCACTACTGACATACCACTCATGTATGTAGGAAATAAGTAGTGAATCAACAAATTATTGAGAAGAACTTGTGAGGTTGTAATGAATAGTAAGTTAGTCGTTTTGAGGTTGTGGTGATATACTGCCATCTGGTGGCGACTACAAGCAACTGCATAATAGGAACTATTTACAAATTGATGGTCCTTGAACGTAAATATTAGTGCTTGGAAAAAGTACTTGGAAAGACCTTGAATTGGACCACTGTCTGTACGAACCCTTTACTCATAAAGGAGCCTGGGTGCCAGTCTGTTTGTGCTATTATTCCACTCCTTGCCACTGTCTGTACGAACCCTGCTGTTGTGTTCAGAACATGGTCTATTCACACAGTTTTTTTTGTAGACTATGCAAATGTTTGTGATACTGGAAGGAGAGAGATTAGACAGGCAGCGAAGTGCAGACAGTTCAGGGGAAAGCAGATGCAGATTACCTTGATGTGGTATTGCCAGGAAGCAGAACAAGCATTGTGAAGATGTTTAGCAGATGCAGTCCACACACACACACACACACACACACACACACACACACACACTAACAGCTGATGCACTAGAAAGAGGACACAGACAAAGTGAAGTTACTCTTGAGATTACTGGATTTACTAGAGCAGGTTGAGGAAAATGTACTTTTTTAATGCTTAGTACTTTCTTTGCAGTTATTAACTCCTACAACACACACAATGTTAACGTATTCTTAAACAAACACATCCAAAAAGAAGGGGAAATGACTGACATCCTAGTGGCGCCCATAGGGGGTCAATGTTTGACCTCTTATTGGCTAAACCATAAAGTCAGAGGTCCATCAGATGGTGACCTTTGGGGAATGCAGGAATGACCCTATTAAAATGTCCACTGGATTGTTTTGTGAAGCATCCTGCAATTCCTACCTCTGCTGTGTCGTTATGGGTTGCCTGGCTACCCGGCCGAACGCTACTCCACGCCCACAGATGTTTGTTTATTTTCAGCTATGTGGCTGGATCTGAGTACCTGCCCGCTGATTTCAAGACTGCAAACCCATTCTAATCGTTCTGATTTGTCCCATGAACTAAACTGGTGCGGTTGGGTCAGAGCCAGAACATTTTTAGAAAATGTGTTATTGACTTTGATACTGATTTGGTTACAGATGATCCAATCGCTGATGACTTTGTTTTGTAGCTACGACACAACAAATTTCGACGTCAACGTAAACAACTTCAACGATGGCGGAAAAAAAATTCCGATTGAGTTGCCAGGCATGTGATAGGTGGATTAGGAGAGGTTGAGAATGTCTTCCTTAGGGAAGACCTGATAAATCCCAAAAACACAAACCTGACAGATGCTGTTTTTTGGATCAAGGTTTTTTTTGTAGTCTGCTACATAACATGTTCCAAAGACTGAAGGTGGTATCTCAAACAGAACCCTATTCCTTTTATGGTCGAAAGTTCCATCAAGCAAATCAGGTTCCATTTGAGACTCGACCGTTCTCTTGGCACGTTGGCTAAAGTTGAAACGGACTGGAGCCCTATAGCCAGGTCATTGAAGTAAATATGGCAACAGAAACAGACTCAACTAGAAACACAACCATTTTTTATATTATGTCTTGACTGAACCCCATTTGTTGGGTCTTGTTTTTCTCTCCAGCTCGCTGCGTCGCTCACCATCCCCTTCTGGCAGTGGTTCCTCACCAAGTTTGGCAAGAAGACAGCTGTGTACATCGGCACCTCTGTAAGACTTAGCATACCCTCAGAATGATCACACACAAAATGCCTTAGTCCATGGAGGCATGCTTTATTGGGCCAGGGCCTTGGATGAGGAGACACTGAAGGCCACTTGTTTCATGCAAAGCCTGACATTGGAAAGGCACCATGCCTTAAGGTGTCAACATGCTTCAGATTGGTTGTCAGCTAGCCGAACTCAGCTAGCCGAACTCAGCTAGCCCATCTCAGCTAGCCCATCTCAGCTAGCCCATCTCACCTAGCCCATCTCAGCTAGCCCATCTCAGCTAGCCGAACTCAGCTAGCCGAACTCAGCTAGCCCATCTCAGCTAGCCCATCTCAGCTAGCCCATCTCAGCTAGCCGAACTCAGCTAGCCGAACTCAGCTAGCCCATCTCAGCTAGCCCATCTCAGCAGAACTCAGCTAGCCGAACTCAGCTAGCCGAACTCAGCTAGCCCATCTCAGCTAGCCCATCTCAGCAGAACTCAGCTAGCCGAACTCAGCTAGCCCATCTCAGCTAGCCGAACTCAGCTAGCCGAACTCAGCTAGCCCATCTCAGCTAGCCCGAACTCAGCTAGCCGAACTCAGCTAGCCCATCTCAGCTAGCCGAACTCAGCTAGCCGAACTCAGCTAGCCCATCTCAGCTAGCCGAACTCAGCTAGCCGAACTCAGCTAGCCCATCTCTAGCCGAACTCAGCTAGCCGAACTCAGCTAGCCCATCTCAGCTAGCCGAACTCAGCTAGCCGAACTCAGCTAGCCCATCTCAGCTAGCCCATCTCTCAGCTAGCCGATCTCAGCTAGCCCATCTCAGCCCATCTCAGCTAGCCCATCTCAGCTAGCCCATCTCAGCTAGCCGAACTCAGCTAGCCGAACTCAGCTAGCCCATCTCAGCTAGCCGAACTCAGCTAGCCGAACTCAGCTAGCCCATCTCAGCTAGCCGAACTCAGCTAGCCGAACTCAGCTAGCCCATCTCAGCTAGCCGAACTCAGCTAGCCGAACTCAGCTAGCCCATCTCAGCTAGCCCATCTCAGCTAGCCGATCTCAGCTAGCCGAACTCAGCTAGCCGAACTCAGCTAGCCCATCTCAGCTAGCCCATCTCAGCTAGCCCATCTCACCTAGCCCATCTCAGCTAGCCCATCTCAGCTAGCCGAACTCAGCTAGCCGATCTCAGCTAGCCGATCTCAGCTAGCCCATCTCAGCTAGCCCATCTCAGCTAGCCCATCTCAGCTAGCCCATCTCAGCTAGCCCATCTCAGCTAGCCAATCCAAACGAGTGTGCTCGCATACTCCATTAAAAGAGATTTGCTTGAAAAATGAGAAAAAGGCAATAATGGTACTGTTTGTCCATTTTGAGACACAGTAGCCAGTATACACTTCCTAAACAATTGTCTGAATTAATCTAACTCAAGAAATCGGACATTAATTTGTACGTTATTTGCAGAGATCTTAGTCGCTCAATAGTACATCTATCTTACATACATCTATCTAAACGAGTCGTCGCTTGTTAAATGACAACTGAAGAAACCCTACTGTTTCACAGACGAAGAGGCGTAGACTTGGGCTCTGAAAAATCCCCCACCGAAGTCCGAAACCGTCACAAAATGTCATCATAATAAATGCACAAACCCGGTTTGGCTGGGAAGCAGATGCCTTTCAATGAAGACCTACCCCGCCCAAACCCTAACCCGGACGACGCTGGGCCAATGGTGCACCGCCCTATGGGACTCCCAATCACGACCGGTTGTGATACAGCCTGGATACTTATGTAAATGTGATAGTTCAGTTTTTTATAAATATAAATTTGCAAAAAAAAACTAAAAACCTGTTTTTGCTTTGTCATTATGGGGTATTGTGTGTAGATTGAAAACAAATCAATTTTAGAGTAAGGCTGTAACGTAACATTCTGTGTTCATCATTGGTGAATGAAGTTTGCTCTCCTCTCTGCAGTCTGTGATCCCCTTCATGATCCTGGTGGTGTGTGTGAAGAGTAATCTCATCATTACCTACCTCGTGTCATTCGCTGCCGGGGTCGGAGTCGCTGCTGCCTTCCTGTTGCCATGGTGAGTTGGAGTAGCTGTCTGTCACTCATCTTTCTGTTTCACTGTTTTCCCTCTTTTTTTTATATCACTGACTGGTTTCTCTCTGTCTCTGTCTCTAGGTCCATGTTGCCAGATGTGGAGGATGTTACTGACTCTCTGTCTCTGTCTCTAGGTCCATGTTGCCAGATGTGGAGGATGTTACTGACTCTCTGTCTCTGTCTCTAGGTCCATGTTGCCAGATGTGGTGGATGTTACTGTCTCTCTGTCTCTGTCTCTAGGTCCATGTTGCCAGATGTGGTGGATGTTACTGACTCTGTCTCTAGGTCCATGTTGCCAGATGTGGAGGATGTTACTGACTCTCTGTCTCTAGGTCCATGTTGCCAGATGTGGAGGATGTTACTGACTCTCTGTCTCTGTCTCTAGGTCCATGTTGCCAGATGTGGTGGATGTTACTGACTCTCTGTCTCTCTGTCTCTAGGTCCATGTTGCCAGATGTGGAGGATGTTACTGACTCTCTGTCTCTCTGTCTCTAGGTCCATGTTGCCAGATGTGGAGGATGTTACTGACTCTCTGTCTCTGTCTCTAGGTCCATGTTGCCAGATGTGGTGGATGTTACTGACTCTCTGTCTCTCTGTCTCTAGGTCCATGTTGCCAGATGTGGTGGATGTTACTGACTCTCTGTCTCTGTCTCTAGGTCCATGTTGCCAGACGTGGTGGATGACTTCCAGGTCCAGAACCCAGACTCTCGGGGTCACGAAGCCATCTTTTATTCCTTCTACGTCTTCTTCACCAAGTTTGCCTCTGGAATCTCTCTGGGGATCTCTACTCTCAGCTTGGAGTAAGTTTACCCTTCACAGATGGAGACTTTGGCCTCTTGCGGCCCCTTGTGGCCCCTTGCGGCCCCTTGTGGCCCCTTGTGGCCCCTTGCAGCCCCTTCATGCTGTACATATTCGTTTAGATATCATCAGTCAGGAAGTTTTACTTTCCCAGTAAAAAAAAACATGAGGATAAGCCAAAATCCCACTTCAAAGCACAGGATTACTTCTCTATCTGAATTAGTATTAGTGTGTCACATGAACATCTTTGATCAAAGTCATGTGATTAAATTCCTCCCTCATGATTTCCTGCTTCTCCTTCACTCCATCTCTAGTTTTGCAGGGTATATGACTCGAGGTTGCACCCAGCCTGAGAACGTGGATATAACCCTGAAGATTCTGGTCTCCGCGGCACCCATAGGACTCCTTCTGATTGGTCTGGTCATATTCCGCTCTTATCCAATCGACGAAGAGAGGAGGCAGGGCAACAGGAAGCTGCTGCAGGAGCAACGGTAAGACTTGCATGTCTGACTCGGGCCTCGTACCCCAAGCATTTCCTGTGTATATATAACCGGATTGGATAGATATACCATAGGCATAGACCTGGAAATATTGCCAAATTGTTTTCCATTATAAGATAACTTATTGCTTTCAGAAGCACTCACAAGGTTCAACGCTGTGTCCTGCGATGGCGCCAGTTATAAATTATGTAACTTTTCCCCACCAATCTCCTCATTCACTTGGTACCTGCTTTCGCCGTGCTCCTGCTGTTCTGTTGGCCCGTTACTCACACAGCCCTCCCGCCATTCTCCCGACCAGCGTCACTAAGGGTGTGTTCGTAAATTCACTTCTACTCCGATTTCAGAGCACTCTCGTCTGAGTGTACCAGAGCGCAGAATAACAGACACATTTACGAACGCTCAACACCCGTTGAAGATGGCCGGTATCAGTAAACGTCACTCTGGTTAACATGAAAACAGCCTAACCAGCTCTGCTGGTGGGAGTAAAATGGTCAGAGTGAGGTGTTCTCTCATTATGTGTCTGGAAGTGGCTAGTTACTGTTAGCCAGTTAGCTTGGGTGCTTGACTGCCGTTACAGTCAGAACGCTCAGAACAACCTTATTCCTCGTCAGAGCTGGGCGCCGAACGCTCTGAGAGCGAAACGCTCTGAATTTACCAAGAACCCAGAGTGACCTCTGACAAGCTGGAGGCAATTTACGAACTCACCCTAAAGCTGCCGGTCAAAAGCAAGATGCTTTTTTTTGTAGCTATTAAGTAGTAAATTCCCAAATGCCCAATAAAAAAATACAATACAGGCATTAAGCTGGAATTGTGTAGTAATGTGAATAGATGTTCAACAGTAGGCGTTAGGGGACCTAACTCTGCTCATCACTACTCAAATTACACCATCACTACTGACATACCACTCATGTATGTAGGAAATAAGTAGTGAATCAACAAATTATTGAGTAGAACTTGTGAGGTTGTAATGAATAGTAAGTTAGTCGTTTTGAGGCTGTGGTGATATACTGCCATCTGGTGGCGACTACAAGCAATTGCATAATAGGAACTATTTACAAATTGATGGTCCTTGAACGTAAATATTAGTGCTTGGAAAAAGTACTTGGAAAGACCTTGAATTGGACCACTGTCTGTACGAACCCTTTACTCATAAAGGAGCCTGGGTGCCAGTCTGTTTGTGCTATTATTCCACTACTTGCCATGCCTGGTACCCAGGCTTTTCATAAAGTACATTTTGTTGTGAACTGTTCTGGTATATGGACTGCTTGTCTGTCGTGTGTAATCCCCGGGTCTCTCTGTTCTGTTCTCACAGGGAAAATGAGGCAGACTCCGAAACCGACTCAACAGAACTGACAAACATGGTGTAGGTTCTAGAACACTCATGGATCAATGGCGTGACTGATTGTTGCTTGCACTGGGTGGGGCTAATGAGGGGGGCTGGACCTATCACAACGGCAACACTGCTTCCATCCAATCACACTGCTGCTTCAGGTCTCTGAACTTAAAAGGATCACTAACACGAGGCCAAAAACAGAAAATGTTTCTAAAACTGCAGTTCCCTATGGCAAGGAACGACAACATATCTTACCCCCCCATGGCAAAGGAAGCATATGACTGACGGCCTTCCTGGTTTAAGTCCCGCCCACTTCAGTTATGACACATTTTCCCAACAGACGTCACCCGCTCTGTTGTCAGTGTTGTTTTGGGTCAAATCTAAAACGGCAACCCATTTCCTTGTGCACTACATGGGGCTGTAACTGTAGTGAACTCCATGGGGACTTTTTACGGTGTCATTTGAGACGTTTTTGATGTCAAATTAATGCACATAAACTTAATGTTATGGGTACAATGCATAGTACTGTTGATGTATATTGCCATAACTTTATCTATCGTAGGTATAACTTGAAAATCTCTAATGACTTTAGACACTGCACTAGAACAATTTACTGCAACCCTCTTTTCCAGGGTGGAGAAGAAGACTGTTGAAAGCTAAATAAGAGCCTTTTTATTCGTTTGATTTTTTACTGGTATCGGTTACAAAAGCCAGACATTTTAAAATAATATATATATTTTTTTTGATTTTATTATTATTTTTGAATATTTCTACAACAATTTTGAATATCAAATGTTTCTACTAAGTGTATACAGACTTCAGTTTGGTACTGTCTTGACTGGTAGGACTACTGTACTGTCTTTACTGGTAGGACTAATGTACTGTCTAGACTGGTAGGACTACTGTACTGTCTTTACTGGTAGGACTCTGACTACTTTGTACTGTCGTGACTGTTAGGACTCTGACTACTTTGTACTGTCTTGACTGTTAGGACTCTGACTACTTTGTACTGTCGTGACTGTTAGGTCTCTGACTACTTAGGGCTCTGATTACTTAGGACTCTGACTACTCTGTACTGTCCTGACTGTTAGGTCTCTGACTACTTAGGGCTCTGATTACTTAGGACTCTGACTAATTTGTACTGTCGTGACTGTTGTCTCTGACTACTTAGGACTCTGATTACTACTGTACTGTCTTGACTGGTAGGACTACTGTACTGTCTGACTGGTAGGACTACTGTACTGTCTTGACTGGTAGGACTACTGTACTGTCTTGACTGGTAGGACTACTGTACTGTCTTTACTGGTAGGACTACTGTACTGTCTTTACTGGTAGGACTACTGTACTGTCTTGACTGGTAGGACTCTGACTACTTTGTACTGTCTTGACTGTTAGGACTCTGACTAATTTGTACTGTCTTGACTGTTAGGGCTACTGTACTCTGATTACTGTTAGGACTCTGACTACTTTGTACTGTCTTGACTGTTAGGACTCTGACTACTTAGGGCTCTGATTACTTAGGACTCTGACTAATTTGGACTCTGATTACTTAGGTCTCTGACTACTTAGGACTCTGATTACTTAGGGCTCTGATTACTTAGGACTCTGACTACTTAGGGCTCTGATTACTTAGGACTCTGATTACTTAGGACTCTGACTACTTAGGGCTCTGACTACTTAGGGCTCTGACTACTTAGGGCTCTGACTACTTAGGACTCTGACTACGCTGTTTTGTCCTAATCCAGCTGCTTCTGATGTGTAATATATTGTCGACCTGTTAGTCCCAGTATCTGCATACTGTTAATTCAACACTTTTCCCCCCCTTTTCTAAATATGTACATAAACAAAACCAACAATGTCTGCAATAAGTTAGATTTGTATAATTTAGTTCCTTTTAAGACCTTGTCTGCTGTTTGTTTCACAAGGAAGTGAGGTCTCTTATCAATTTTTGTTTTACAAGTCGTGTGTTTCATGCAGTTTTGAAACCATCTCAAATGTTTCCTTACCCACTTTCCTATGTGCGGGTTTGTTTTGCACGGTCCAGTGCCCCTGGTGTGTGGAGATTTCACTTAAGGACCAATGCAATGCTCTAAAATATACAAACACTGCCTACCCAAGGGGACCGGGCCATACAAAATGAACTTGACCATAAGCATATTCAACACGGGCGTATTCATTAGGAAAGCAAACAGGGAGGAACCTACCTGAATTTGTGCAATATAAACATTCCTAGTGCACAAATGAATACACCCCAGTGTGGCCCAGAAGAGATTTGGGACCAACTCTGTAGTCTAATAAACTGGAGGTAAAAGCTGTTTTCATCACAGCACTTACCTCACCATTAAACCAGAACCACTAACAGTACAACTGTTAACCAAGCTATTTCACACAGCCTATACAATCTATAGTATCACTACAACAGCGTTACTAGTTCAAGACTTAGTGTTGGGCAAAACCATAACGACAGCTCGTACTAATCTAGAAAGACTACATTCTGAAGTATTTGAGTTACATTTGAGGCATGGATTTTTTTTTTTGGGGGGGGGGAAATGTCCTGCTTATATTCTAGATTTATCCTATGTTTAAATAGCATTTTTAAAGGTTGCTGTTGCGACTGAAATGAGGTCTGAATGCGTACTACAAAATTACTCCTATGTGTATTGGTCTCAAAACCTTTTTATTTGGAAAGTTAACTGTATTTTTATTAATTCAAATTTATTTTTAATTTAATTTTTTTTTTTTTTTTTTTAAATCCTCAGTCTTGTCTTTTTGTGTAGCTGTGTTTTTTTTTTTTGGGGGGCGGGGCCCCGAAAAGGCAAGCAAGTCAAAGTATTTGAAAATGAAAATGGGGGGGTATGAAGTTTGTGTGTTATTGTATTGAAAGTGTCCACAGGATGTCAGTTGAAATTGATTTACAGACGAAGACCACTAGGCCTATACATCAGCTCCATGGAAAATATCATCTTACACTGAAATATACACTGAATTTTTTTATTTTTTATTTTTTTTAACATGCAATGATTTTAATGAGTTATATGAACTGTAAGGAAATCAAGTCAAAGTGAAATAACTGAATTAGGCCTTAATCTATGGATTTCACATGACTGGGAATACAGATATGCTGTTGGTCACATATCAACAACAAAAAAAGGTAGAGGCGTGGATCAGGAAACCAGTCAGTATTCGGAGTGGCCGGCATTTGCTTTATGCAGCGCGACACATCTCCTTCTTGATCAGGCTGTTGATTGTGGCCTGTGAAATGTTGTCCCACTCCTCTTCAATGGCTGTCGGAAGTTTCTGGATATTGGCAGGAACTGGAACACGCTGTCATACACGTAGATCCAGAGCATCCCAAACATGATCAATGGGTTGACTTTTCTGGTTTGTATGCAGGACATGGAAGAACTGGGACATTTTCAGCTTCCAGGAATTGTGTACTGATCCTTGTGACATGGTGCTGTGCATTATCGTGGTGAAACATGAGGTGAGGGCGGCAGATGAATGGCACAACAATGGGCCTCAGGATCTCATCACTGTATCTCTATGCATTCAGATTTGCCATCGGTAAAATGCACTTATGTTCGTTGTCTCTCGTTTATGCCTGTCCCATACCATAACACCACCGCCACCATGGGGCATTCTGTTCACAACGTTGACATCAGCAAACCGCTCGTCCCACACAACGCCGTACACGCTGTCTGGCATCTGCCTGTTACAGTTGAAACTGGGATGCATCCTCGAAGAGCACACTTCTCTAGCGGCCATCGAAGGGGAGCATTTTCCAACTGAATTCGTTTACGACACCAAACTGCAGTCAGGTCAAGACCCTGGTGAGGACGATGAGCACGCAGATGAGCTTCCCTGAGATGATTTCTGACAGTTTGTGCAGAAATGAGTTGGTTGTGCAAACCCACAGTTTCATCAGCTGTCTGGGTGGCTGGTGTCAGACAATCCCGCAGGTGAAGAAGACGGATGTGGAGGTTCTGGGCCTGCTTGGTCTGCGTTTGTGAGGCCGGTTGGACGGACTGCCAAATTCTCTAAAGTTTACGGTAGAGAAATGAACATTTCATTTATTTGTCAACAACCCTGGTGGACATTTCTGCAGTCAACCTGCACACTCCCTCAACTTGAGACATCTGTGGCATTGTGTCGTTGTGACAAAACTGCACATTTTAGAGTGACCTTTTTATTGTCCCCAGCACAAAGTGCACCTGTGTAACGATCATGCTGTTTAATCAGCTTCTTGATATGCCGCACCTGTCAGGTGGATGGATTATCTTGTCAAAGGATGAAATGCTCACTAACAGGGATGTAAACACATTTGTGGACAATGGAACGTTTCTGGGATCTTTAATTTCAGCTCATGGAACATGAGATCAACACTTTACATGTTGTGTTTCTATTTTTTGTTCAGTGTGTTAACAAAGTTACGTTATACATACGGTTTATATATTTACAGACAATTATAGTGTTTGATTTAGCGCATAATAGTCTCTCTAGTGGTCACCTAGCTCTGGTCCTAGTTAGAGGAACGGTCTAGTGCCCTGGACCAGAGCTAGTGGACATCTAGCTCTGGTCCTAGTTAGAGTAACGGTCTAGTGCCCTGGACCAGAGCTAGTGGACATCTAGCTCTGGTCCTAGTTAGAGTAACGGTCTAGTGCCCTGGACCAGAGCTAGTGGACATCTAGCTCTGGTCCTAGTTAGAGGACCGGTCTAGTGCCCTGGACCAGAGCTAGTGGACATCTAGCTCTGGTCCTAGTTAGAGGAACGGTCTAGTGCCCTGGACCAGAGCTAGTGGACATCTAGCTCTGGTCCTAGTTAGAGGAACGGTCTAGTGCCCTGGACCAGAGCTAGTGGACATCTAGCTCTGGTCCTAGTTAGAGGAACGGTCTAGTGCCCTGGACCAGAGCTAGTGGACATCTAGCTCTGGTCCTAGTTAGAGGAACGGTCTAGTGCCCTGGACCAGAGCTAGTGGACATCTAGCTCTGGTCCTAGTTAGAGGACCGGTCTAGTGCCCTGGACCAGAGCTAGTGGACATCTAGCTCTGGTCCTAGTTAGAGGACCGGTCTAGTGCCCTGGACCAGAGCTAGTGGACATCTAGCTCTGGTCCTAGTTAGAGGAACGGTCTAGTGCCCTGGACCAGAGCTAGTGGACGTCTAGCTCTGATCCTAGTTAGAGGAACGGTCTAGTGCCCTGGACCAGAGCTAATGGACGTCTTGTGTGCCAAAAGTGGTTAGAGAGAAGACAAATCCAACTTCGGTTACCAGATTTTACCATTTCTACCTGATCAGTCTCATACAATGAGAAAAACGTGTCATTGTCCCACACAATGATATCCGTGAGGGGAGTGTGGATCTGTCTATCTGTCATTTGTCACACGCTATCTGACAGCACTGGGACGATTTGTGGATTAAACTTGGTTGAATGATGCCTCTTGCCATAGAGATCTGACATTTGACAAAATTTCACTGATTGGCCCAAGACAGGAGCTATGGTAATTAACTGAAATGTGTTAGTCACTGATTGGCCCAAGACAGGAGCTATATGGTAATTAACTGAAATGTGTTATTCACTGATTGGCCCAAGACAGGAGCTATATGGTAATTAACTGAAATGTGTTAGTCACTGATTGGCCCAAGACAGGAGCTATATGGTAATTAACTGAAATGTGTTATTCACTGATTGGCCCAAGACAGGAGCTATATGGTAATTAACTGAAATGTAATTTAGTCACTGATTGGCCCAAGACAGGAGCTATATGGTAATTAACTGAAATGTGTTATTCACTGATTGGCCCAAGACAGGAGCTATATGGTAATTAACTGAAATGTGTTATTCACTGATTGGCCCAAGACAGGAGCTATATGGTAATTAACTGAAATGTGTTAGTCACTGATTGGCCCAAGACAGGAGCTATATGGTAATTAACTGAAATGTGTTAGTCACTGATTGGCCCAAGACAGGAGCTATATGGTAATTAACTGAAATGTGTTAGTCACTGATTGGCCCAAGACAGGAGCTATATGGTAATTAACTGAAATGTGTTCACGTTTACTGTTGTCTTGTTTTCTTCTTCTTTTGTCTTATTTTCTTTTGATGAATATGTTTGGCGTTGACCTTCCTGTTCGACTCAAGGCAGTAGAAGGCAAACGTGTTTAGGCTCTAAAACGAGAATAGTTTTTAATATAACTTACTTCCACACAGAGCTGTAACAATGCCTTGTATACACACACAGACACACACACACACCTCCTGTGCATAATGTAAATATATGTAAGTAAAAGTTGTATATCTTTTGATATCCGTGCCAGAAAGTAACGGGTGTTCGAAGTAGTTATTTAATAAATGTTATACTAATTGATGCAGTATTGTGCTTTTGTCTGTCAGAATTCATTAAAGAAATACATTTCCTATCAATGTGATGTACAGCTGATGTAACGAAAGGGTCACCCCCCCCCCTGCCCTGCCCTAGAGTAATGAGAGACTACCAGACAGCTAACCAGTCATCCCTAGATGCATTCATAAGAAAAGCAGATGAAATGAGATGAAACAGGAAATCCACAGTTTGGGGTTTTTATTACACAAAACACAGGAGCACAAGGGGAAAGGTTGTGTTTTACTAAAGAGGGGAAAAAATACAAGGAGTTAAGTTAAACATGTTAGTTATTAACATACAAGCATGAATGACAAATGCAAAAAAATATATAAAAAAATGTAGATTTAAAAACCAAATGTGGATTTATCTTACATACTGGACTGACGGGATGCTGTATTAAATATGACAGAAGCACACACACTGGTTCTTTTAACGGTATAATTTTATACATTTGCTCCAATCATGAAAGGTACTCACTTGTCAGTCACGCACGACATGGAAAGGAAACAGCAGAGTAGGGTCAGGGCAAGGGAGGGGTGTGGTCAGAGTAGGGGCAGGGCAAGGGAGGGGTGTGGTCAGAGTAGGGGCAGGGCAAGGGAGGGGTGTGGTCAGAGTAGGGGCAGGGGAGGGGTGTGGTAGGAGTAGGGGCAGGGGCAGGGCAAGGGAGAATAGTGGAAAGAGTAGAGACAGGGGCAGGGCAAGGGAGGGGTGTGGTCAGAGTAGGGGCAGGGCAAGGGAGGGGTGTGGTCAGAGTAGGGGCAGGGCAAGGGAGGGGTGTGGTCAGAGTAGGGGCAGGGCAAGGGAGGGGTGTGGTCAGAGTAGGGGCAGGGCAAGGGAGGGGTGTGGTCAGAGTAGGGGCAGGGCAAGGGGCAGGGGAGGGGTGTGGTCAGAGTAGGGGCAGGGCAAGGGAGGTGTGTGGTCAGAGTAGGGGCAGGGCAAGGGAGGGTTGTGGTCAGAGTAGGGTCAGGGCAAGGGAGGGGTGTGGTCAGAGTAGGGGCAGGGCAAGGGAGGGGTGTGGTCAGAGTAGGGGCAGGGCAAGGGAGGGGTGTGGTCAGAGTAGGGGCAGGGCAAGGGAGGGGTGTGGTCAGAGTAGGGGCAGGGCAAGGGAGGGTTGTGGTCAGAGTAGGGTCAGGGCAAGGGAGGGGTGTGGTCAGAGTAGGGGCAGGGCAAGGGAGGGTGTGGTCAGAGTAGGGGCAGGGCAAGGGAGGGTGTGGTCAGAGTAGGGGCAGGGCAAGGGAGGGTGTGGTCAGAGTAGGGGCAGGGGCAGGGCAAGGGAGAATAGTGGTAAGAGTAGAGACAGGGGCAGGGAAGGGAGGGGTGTGGTCAGAGTAGGGACAGGGCAAGGGAGGTGTGTGGTCAGAGTAGGGGCAGGGCAAGGGAGGGTTGTCGTCAGAGTAGGGGCAGGGCAAGGGAGGGTTGTGGTCAGAGTAGGGGCAGGGCAAGGGAGGTGTGTGGTCAGAGTAAGGGCAGGGCAAGGGAGGTGTGTGGTCAGAGTAGGGGCAGGGCAAGGGAGGGGTGTGGTCAGAGTAGGGGCAGGGCAATGGAGGGCGTGTCAGGTAGGGGCAGGGCAAGGGAGGGGTGTGGTCAGAGTAGGGGCAGGGCAAGGGAGGGGTGTGGTCAGAGTAGGGGCAGGGCAAGAGAGGGGTGTGTTCAGAGAAGGGGCACGGCACGGGAGGGTTGTGGTCAGAGTATGGGCAGGGCAAGGGAGGGGTGGGGTCAGAGTAGGGGCAGGGCAAGGGAGGGGTGTGGTCAGAGTAGGGGCAGGGCAAGGGAGGGATGTGGCCAGAGTAGGGGCAGGGCAAGGGAGGGGTGTGGTCAGAGTAGGGGCAGGGGCAGGGCAGGGGAGGGATGTGGTCAAAGTAGGGGCAGGGCAAGGGAGATCTATCTGTCTATTATATTATGACAGACCAGCTAGATCTGTACTCTCTATAATATTATGACATACCAGCTAGATCTACTGTCTCTATTATAATATATAAGATACCAGCTAGATCTACTGTCTCATATTATGACAGACCAGCAAGATCTACTCTCTCTATAATAATATGACAGACCAGCTAGATCTACTGTCTCTTTTATATTATGACAGACCAGCTAGATCTACTGTCTCTATTATATTATGACAGACCAGCTAGATCTACTGTCTCTATTATAATATATAAGATACCAGCTAGATCTACTGTCTTGATTGTATTATGACAGACCAGCTAGATCTACTGTCTCTATTATAATATATAACATACCAGCTAGATCTACTGTCTCGATTATATTATGACAGACCAGGTAGATCTAGTGTCTCTATTATATTATGACAGACAAGCTATATCTACTGTGTCTATTATATTATGACAGATCAGCTAGATCTACAGTCTCTATTATAATATGACAGACCAGCTAGATCTAATGTCTCTATTATATTATGACAGACCAGCTAGATTTACTGTCTCTATTATAATATGACAGACCAGCTAGATCTACTGTCTCTATTATATTATGACAGACCAGCCAGATCTACTGTCTCTATTATATTATGACAGACCAGCAAGATCTACTGTCTCTATTATAACATGACAGACCAGCTAGATCTACTGTGTCTATTATATTATGACAGACCAGCTAGATCTACTGTCTCTATTATATTATGACAGACCAGCTAGATCTACTGTCTCTATTATATTATGACAGACCAGCTAGATCTACTGTCTCTATTATATTATGACAGACCAGCTAGATCTACTGTCTCTATTATAATATGACAGACCAGCTAGATCTACTGTCTCTATTATAATATGACAGACCAGCTAGATCTACTGTCTCTATTATAATATGACAGACCAGCTAGATCTACTGTCTCTATTATATTATGACAGACCAGCTAGATCTACTGTCTCTATTATATTATGACAGACCAGCTAGATCTACTGTCTCTATTATATTATGACAGACCAGCTAGATCTACTGTCTCTATTATATTATGACAGACCAGCTAGATCTACTGTCTCTATTATATTATGACAGACCAGCTAGATCTACTGTCTCTATTATATTATGACAGACCAGCTAGATCTACTGTCTCTATTATAATATACAGACCAGATACCAGCTAGATCTACTGTCTCTATATTATGACAGACCAGCTAGATCTACTGTCTCTATTATATTATGACAGACCAGCTAGATCTACTGTCTCTATTATATTATGACAGACCAGCTAGATCTACTGTCTCTATTATATTATGACAGACCAGCTAGATCTACTGTCTCTATTATATTATGACAGACCAGCTAGATCTACTGTCTCTATTATATTATGACAGACCAGCTAGATCTACTGTCTCTATTATATTATGACAGACCAGCTAGATCTACTGTCTCTATTATATTATGACAGACCAGCTAGATCTACTGTCTCTATTATATTATGACAGACCAGCTAGATCTACTGTCTCTATTATATTATGACAGACCAGCTAGATCTACTGTCTCTATTATATTATGACAGACCAGCTAGATCTACTGTCTCTATTATATTATGAGACCAGCTAGATCTACTGTCTCTATTATATTATGACAGACCAGCTAGATCTACTGTCTCTATTATATTATGACAGACCAGCTAGATCTACTGTCTCTATTATATTATGACAGACCAGCTAGATCTACTGTCTCTATTATATTATGACAGACCAGCTAGATCTACTGTCTCTATTATATTATGACAGACCAGCTAGATCTACTGTCTCTATTATATTATGACAGACCAGCTAGATCTACTGTCTCTATTATATTATGACAGACCAGCTAGATCTACTGTCTCTATTATATTATGACAGACCAGCTAGATCTACTGTCTCTATTATATTATGACAGACCAGCTAGATCTACTGTCTCTATTATATTATGACAGACCAGCTAGATCTACTGTCTCTATTATATTATGACAGACCAGCTAGATCTACTGTCTCTATTATATTATGACAGACCAGCTAGATCTACTGTCTATTATATTATGACAGACCAGCTTGATCTACTGTCTCTATTATAATATGACAGACCAGCTAGATCTACTGTCTCTATTATAATATGACAGACCAGCTAGATCTACTGTCTCTATATGACAGACCAGCTAGATCTACTGTCTCTTTTATATTATGACAGACCAGCTAGATCTACTGTCTCTATTATATATATGACAGACCAGCTAGATCTACTGTCTCTATTATTATGACAGACCAGCTAGATCTACTGTCTCTATTATAATATGACAGACCAGCTAGATCTACTGTCTCTATTATATTATGACAGACCAGCTAGATCTACTGTCTCTATTATATTATGACAGACCAGCTAGATCTACTGTCTCTATTATATTATGACAGACCAGCTAGATCTATTATATTATCTCTATTATATTATATGACAGACCAGCTAGATCTACTGTCTCTATTATATTATGACAGACCAGCTAGATCTACTGTCTCTATTATATTATGACAGACCAGCTAGATCTACTGTCTCTATTATATTATGACAGACCAGCTAGATCTACTGTCTCTATTATATTATGACAGACCAGCTAGATCTACTGTCTCTATTATATTATGACAGACCAGCCATATCTACTAGATCTACTGTCTCTATTATAATATTATGACATACCAGCTAGATCTACTGTCTCTATTATAATATATGAAGATACCAGCTAGATCTACTGTCTCATATTATGACAGACCAGCTAGATCTACTGTCTCTATTATAATATGACAGACCAGCTAGACCTACTGTCTCTATTATATTATGAAAGACCAGCTAGATCTACTGTATCTATTATATTTTGACAGACCAGCTAGATCTACTGTTTCTATTATATTATGACAGACCAGCTTGATCTACTGTCTCTATTATAATATGACAGACCAGCTAGATCTACTGTCTCTATTATGAAATGACAGACCAGCTTGATCTACTGTCTCTATTATAATATGACAGACCAGCTTGATCTACTGTCTCTATTTATTATGACAGACCAGCTAGATCTACTGTCTCTATTATAATATGACAGACCAGCTAGATCTACTGTCTCTATTATATTATGACAGACCAGCTAGATCTACTGTCTCTATTATATTATGACAGACCAGCTAGATCTACTGTCTCTATTATATTATATGACAGACCAGCTAGATCTACTGTCTCTATTATATTATGACAGACCAGCTAGATCTACTGTCTCTATTATATTATGACAGACCAGCTAGATCTACTGTCTCTATTATATTATGACAGACCAGCTAGATCTACTGTCTCTATTATATTATGACAGACCAGCTAGATCTACTGTCTCTATTATATTATGACAGACCAGCTAGATCTACTGTCTCTATTATATTATGACAGACCAGCTAGATCTACTGTCTCTATTATATTATGACAGACCAGCTAGATCTACTGTCTCTATTATATTATGACAGACCTCTAGATCTACTGTCTCTATTATATTATGACAGACCAGCTAGATCTACTGTCTCTATTATATTATGACAGACCAGCTAGATCTACTGTCTCTATTATATTATGACAGACCAGCTAGATCTACTGTCTCTATTATATTATGACAGACCAGCTAGATCTACTGTCTCTATGACAGACCATATTATGACAGACCAGCTAGATCTACTGTCTCTATTATATATATGACAGACCAGCTAGATCTACTGTCTCTATTATATTATGACAGACCAGCTAGATCTACTGTCTCTATTATATTATGACAGACCAGCTAGATCTACTGTCTCTATTATATTATGACAGACCAGCTAGATCTACTGTCTCTATTATATTATGACAGACCAGCTAGATCTACTGTCTCTATTATATTATGACAGACCAGCTAGATCTACTGTCTCTATTATATTATGACAGACCAGCTAGATCTACTGTCTCTATTATATTATGACAGACCAGCTAGATCTACTGTCTCTATTATAATATGACAGACCAGCTAGATCTACTGTCTCTATTATATTATGACAGACCAGCTAGATCTACTGTCTCTATTATATTATGACAGACCAGCTAGATCTACTGTCTCTATTATATTATGACAGACCAGCTAGATCTACTGTCTCTATTATATTATGACAGACCAGCTAGATCTACTGTCTCTATTATATTATGACAGACCAGCTAGATCTACTGTCTCTATTATATATATGACAGACCAGCTAGATCTACTGTCTCTATTATATTATGACAGACCAGCTAGATCTACTGTCTCTATTATATTATGACAGACCAGCTAGATCTACTGTCTCTATTATATTATGACAGACCAGCTAGATCTACTGTCTCTATTATATTATGACAGACCAGCTAGATCTACTGTCTCTATTATATTATGACAGACCAGCTAGATCTACTGTCTCTATTATATTATGACAGACCAGCTAGATCTACTGTCTCTATTATATTATGACAGACCAGCTAGATCTACTGTCTCTATTATATTATGACAGACCAGCTAGATCTACTGTCTCTATTATAATTATGACAGACCAGCTAGATCTACTGTCTCTATTATATTATGACAGACCAGCTAGATCTACTGTCTCTATTATATTATGACAGACCAGCTAGATCTACTGTCTCTATTATATTATGACAGACCAGCTAGATCTACTGTCTCTATTATATTATGACAGACCAGCTAGATCTACTGTCTCTATTATATTATGACAGACCAGCTAGATCTACTGTCTCTATTATATTATGACAGACCAGCTAGATCTACTGTCTCTATTATATTATGACAGACCAGCTAGATCTACTGTCTCTATTATATTATGACAGACCAGCTAGATCTACTGTCTCTATTATATTATGACAGACCAGCTAGATCTACTGTCTCTATTATATTATGACAGACCAGCTAGATCTACTGTCTCTATTATATTATGACAGACCAGCTAGATCTACTGTCTCTATTATATTATGACAGACCAGCTAGATCTACTGTCTCTAGATCTATTATATTATATTATGACAGACCAGCTAGATCTACTGTCTCTATTATATTATGACAGACCAGCTAGATCTACTGTCTCTATTATATTATGACAGACCAGCTAGATCTACTGTCTCTATTATATTATGACAGACCAGCTAGATCTACTGTCTCTATTATATTATGACAGACCAGCTAGATCTACTGTCTCTATTATATTATGACAGACCAGCTAGATCTACTGTCTCTATTATATTATGACAGACCAGCTAGATCTACTGTCTCTATTATATTATGACAGACCAGCTAGATCTACTGTCTCTATTATATTATGACAGACCAGCTAGATCTACTGTCTCTATTATATTATGACAGACCAGCTAGATCTACTGTCTCTATTATATTATGACAGACCAGCTAGATCTACTGTCTCTATTATATTATGACAGACCAGCTAGATCTACTGTCTCTATTATATTATGACAGACCAGCTAGATCTACTGTCTCTATTATATTATGACAGACCAGCTAGATCTACTGTCTCTATTATATTATGACAGACCAGCTAGATCTACTGTCTCTATTATATTATGACAGACCAGCTAGATCTACTGTCTCTATTATATTATGACAGACCAGCTAGATCTACTGTCTCTATTATATTATGACAGACCAGCTAGATCTACTGTCTCTATTATATTATGACAGACCAGCTAGATCTACTGTCTCTATTATATTATGACAGACCAGCTAGATCTACTGTCTCTATTATATTATGACAGACCAGCTAGATCTACTGTCTCTATTATATTATGACAGACCAGCTAGATCTACTGTCTCTATTATATTATGACAGACCAGCTAGATCTACTGTCTCTATTATATATGACAGACCAGCTAGATCTACTGTCTCTATTATATTATGACAGACCAGCTAGATCTACTGTCTCTATTATATTATGACAGACCAGCTAGATCTACTGTCTCTATTATATTATGACAGACCAGCTAGATCTACTGTCTCTATTATATTATGACAGACCAGCTAGATCTACTGTCTCTATTATATTATGACAGACCAGCTTGATCTACTGTCTCTGTCTTATTATATATGACAGACCAGCTAGATCTACTGTCTCTATTATATTATGACAGACCAGCTAGATCTACTGTCTCTATTATATTATGACAGACCAGCTAGATCTACTGTCTCTATTATATTATGACAGACCAGCTTGATCTACTGTCTCTATTATATTATGACAGACCAGCTAGATCTACTGTGTTTATTATATTATGACAGACCAGCTAGATCTACTGTCTCTATTATATTATGACAGACCAGCTAGATCTACTGTCTCTATTATATTATGACAGACCAGCTAGATCTACTGTCTCTATTATATTATGACAGACCAGCTAGATCTACTGTCTCTATTATAATATATAAGATACCAGCTAGATCTTCTGTCTCTATGATATTGTGACAGGCCAGCTTGATCTACTGTCTCTTTTATAATATGACAGACCAGCAATATCTACTCTCTCTATAATATTATGACAGACCAGCTAGATCTACTGTCTCTATTATATTATGACAGACCAGCTAGATCTACTGTCTCTATTATATTATGACAGACCAGCTAGATCTACTGTCTCTATTATAATATGACAGACCAGCTAGATCTACTGTCTCTATTATATTATGACAGACCAGCTAGATCTACTGTCTCTATTATATTATGACAGACCAGCTAGATCTACTGTCTCTATTATATTATGACAGACCAGCTAGATCTACTGTCTCTATTATATTATGACAGACCAGCTAGATCTACTGTCTCTATTATATTATGACAGACCAGCTAGATCTACTGTCTCTATTATATTATGACAGACCAGCTAGATCTACTGTCTCTATTATATTATGACAGACCAGCTAGATCTACTGTCTCTATTATATTATGACAGACCAGCTAGATCTACTGTCTCTATTATATTATGACAGACCAGCTAGATCTACTGTCTCTATTATATTATGACAGACCAGCTAGATCTACTGTCTCTATTATATTATGACAGACCAGCTAGATCTACTGTCTCTATTATATTATGACAGACCAGCTAGATCTACTGTCTCTATTATATTATGACAGACCAGCTAGATCTACAGTCTCTATTATAATATGACAGACCAGCTAGATCTAATGTCTCTATTATATTATGACAGACCAGCTAGATCTACTGTCTCTATTATATTATGACAGACCAGCTAGATCTACTGTCTTTGTTATATTATGAAAGACCAGCTAGATCTACTGTCTCTATTATATTATGACAGACCAGCTAGATCTACTGTCTCTATTATATTATGACAGACCAGCTAGATCTATACTCTCTATAATATTATGACATACCAGCTAGATCTACTGTCTCTATTATAATATATAAGATACCAGCTAGATCTACTGTCTCATATTATGACAGACCAGCTAGATCTACTGTCTCTATTATAATATGACAGACCAGCTAGACCTACTGTCTCTATTATATTATGAAAGACCAGCTAGATCTACTGTCTCTATTATATTTTGACAGACCAGCTAGATCTACTGTCTCTATTATAGTATGACAGACCAGCTAGATCTACTGTCTCTATTATATTATGACAGACCAGCTAGATCTACTGTCTCTATTATAATATGACAGACCAGCTAGATCTACTGTCTCTATTATATTATGACAGACCAGCTAGATCTACTGTCTCTATTATATATGACAGACCAGCTAGATCTACTGTCTCTATTATATTATGACAGACCAGCTAGATCTACTGTCTCTATTATATTATGACAGACCAGCTAGATCTACTGTCTCTATTATATATATGACAGACCAGCTAGATCTACTGTCTCTATTATATTATGACAGACCAGCTAGATCTACTGTCTCTATTATATTATGACAGACCAGCTAGATCTACTGTCTCTATTATATTATGACAGACCAGCTAGATCTACTGTCTCTATTATATTATGACAGACCAGCTAGATCTACTGTCTCTATTATATTATGACAGACCAGCTAGATCTACTGTCTCTATTGTATTATGACAGACCAGCTAGATCTACTGTCTCTTTATTATATTATGACAGAGCTGCTAGATCTACTGTCTCTAATATATTATGACAGACCAACTAGATCTACTGTCTCTATTATATTATGACAAACCAGGTAGATCTACTGTCTCTATTATATTATGACAGACCAGCTAGATCTACTGGCTCTGTTATAATATGACAGAGCTGCTAGATCTACTGTCTCTATTATATTATGACAGACCAGCTGGCTGTACTTGCTCTATTATATTATGACAGACCAGCTAGATCTACTGTCTCTATTATATTATGACAGACCAGCTAGATCTATTGTCTCTATTATAATATGACAGACCAGCTAGATCTACTGTCTCTATTATATTATGACAGACCAGCTAGATCTACTGTCTCTATTATATTATGACAGACCAGCTAGATCTACTAGATCTACTGGCTCTATTATATTATGACAGACCAGCTAGATCTACTGTCTCTATTATATTATGACAGACCAGCTAGATCTACTGTCTCTATTATATTATGACAGACCAGCTAGATCTACTGTCTCTATTATATTATGACAGACCAGCTAGATCTACTGTCTCTATTATATTATGACAGACCAGCTAGATCTACTGTCTCTATTATATTATATGACAGACCAGCTAGATCTACTGTCTCTATTATATTATGACAGACCAGCTAGATCTACTGTCTCTATTATATTATGACAGACCAGCTAGATCTACTGTCTCTATTATATTATGACAGACCAGCTAGATCTACTGTCTCTATTATATTATGACAGACCAGCTAGATCTACTGTCTCTATTATATTATGACAGACCAGCTAGATCTACTGTCTCTATTATATTATGACAGACCAGCTAGATCTACTGTCTCTATTATATTATGACAGACCAGCTAGATCTACTGTCTCTATTATATTATGACAGACCAGCTAGATCTACTGTCTCTATTATATTATGACAGACCAGCTAGATCTACTGTCTCTATTATATTATGACAGACCAGCTAGATCTACTGTCTCTATTATATTATGACAGACCAGCTAGATCTACTGTCTCTATTTATATTATGACAGACCAGCTAGATCTACTGTCTCTATTATATTATGACAGACCAGCTAGATCTACTGTCTCTATTATATTATGACAGACCAGCTAGATCTACTGTCTCTATTATATTATGACAGACCAGCTAGATCTACTGTCTCTATTATATTATGACAGACCAGCTAGATCTACTGTCTCTATTATATTATGACAGACCAGCTAGATCTACTGTCTCTATTATAATATGACAGACCAGCTAGATCTACTGTCTCTATTATATTATGACAGACCAGCTAGATCTACTGTCTCTATTATATTATGACAGACCAGCTAGATCTACTGTCTCTATTATATTATGACAGACCAGCTAGATCTACTGTCTCTATTATAGATCTATGACAGACCAGCTAGATCTACTGTCTCTATTATATTATGACAGACCAGCTAGATCTACTGTCTCTATTATATTATGACAGACCAGCTAGATCTACTGTCTCTATTATATTATGACAGACCAGCTAGATCTACTGTCTCTATTATATTATGACAGACCAGCTAGATCTACTGTCTCTATTATATTATGACAGACCAGCTAGATCTACTGTCTCTATTATAATATGACAGACCAGCTAGATCTACTGTCTCTATTATATTATGACAGACCAGCTAGATCTACTGTCTCTATTATTATGACAGACCAGCTAGATCTACTGTCTCTATTATATTATGACAGACCAGCTAGATCTACTGTCTCTATTATATATATGACAGACCAGCTAGATCTACTGTCTCTATTATATTATGACAGACCAGCTAGATCTACTGTCTCTATTATATTATGACAGACCAGCTAGATCTACTGACATGACAGACCAGCTAGATCTACTGTCTCTATTATTATGACAGACCAGCTAGATCTACTGTCTCTATTGACAGACCAGCTAGATGTCTCTATTATATATGACAGACCAGCTAGATCTACTGTCTCTATTATATTATGACAGACCAGCTAGATCTACTGTCTCTATTATAATATGACAGACCAGCTAGATCTACTGTCTCTATTATGAATTATGACAGACCAGCTAGATCTACTGTCTCTATTATAATATGACAGACCAGCTAGATCTACTGTCTCATATTATGACAGACCAGCTAGATCTACTGTCTCTATTATATTATGACAGACCAGCTAGATCTACTGTCTCTATTATATGATGACAGACCAGCTAGATCTACTGTCTCTATTATATTATGACAGACCAGCCATATCTACTGTTATTATGATATTATGACATACCATCTAGATCTACTGTCTCTATTATAATATATAAGATACCAGCTAGATCTACTGTCTCATATTATAACAGACCAGCTAGATCTACTGTCTCTATTATAATATGACACACCAGCTAGATCTACTGTCTCTATTATATTGTGAAAGACCAGCTAGATCTACCGTCTCTATTATATTATGACAGACCAGCTAGATCTACTGTCTCTATTATATTATGACAGACCAGCTAGATCTACTGTCTCTATTATTTTATGACAGACCAGCTTGATCTACTTTCTCTATTAGAACATGACAGACCAGCAAGATCTACTGTCTCTATTATAAAATGACAGTCCAGCTTGATCTACTCTCTCTGTTATGAAATGACAGACCAGCTTGATCTACTGTCTCTATTATATTATGACAGACCAGCTAGATCTACTGTCTCTATTATAATATATAACATACCAGCTAGATCTACTGTCTCGATTATATTATGACAGACCAGCTAGATCTACTGTCTCTATTATAAAATGACAGACCAGCTAGATCTACTGTCTCTATTATAATATGAAAGACCAGCTAGATCTACTGTCTCTTTTATATTATGACAGACAGCTAGATCTACAGTCTCTATCTACTATATTATATATGACATACCAGCTAGATCTACTGTCTCTATTATATTATGACAGACCAGCTAGATCTACTGTCTCTATTATATTATGACAGACCAGCTAGATCTACTGTCTCTATTATATTATGACAGACCAGCTAGATCTACTGTCTCTATTATATTATGACAGACCAGCTAGATCTACTGTCTTTATTATATTATGACAGACCAGCTAGATCTACTGTCTCTATTATATTATGACAGACCAGCTAGATCTACTGTCTCTATTATATTATGACAGACCAGCTAGATCTACTGTCTCTATTATATTATGACAGACCAGCTAGATCTACTGTCTCTATTATATTATGACAGACCAGCTAGATCTACTGTCTCTATTATATTATATAACTTCTCTATTATATTATGACAGCTAGATAGACTGTCTCTATTATATTATGACAGACCAGCTAGATCTACTGTCTTTATTATATTATGACAGACCAGCTAGATCTACTGTCTCTATTATATTATGACAGACCAGCTAGATCTACTGTCTTTATTATATTATGACAGACCAGCTGGATCTACTGTCTCTATTATATTATGACAGACCAGCTAGATCTACTGTCTCTATTATATTATGACAGACCAGCTAGATATACTACTGTCTCTATTATATTATGACAGACCAGCTAGATCTACTGTCTCTATTATATTATGACAGACCAGCTAGATCTACTGTCTCTATTATAAAATGACAGACCAGCTAGATCTACTGTCTCTATTATATTATGACAGACCAGCTAGATCTACTGTCTCTATTATGATTATGACAGACCAGCTAGATCTACTGTCTCTATTATATTATGACAGACCAGCTAGATCTACTGTCTCTATTATATTATGACAGACCAGCTAGATCTACTGTCTCTATTATATTATGACAGACCAGCTAGATCTACTGTCTCTATTATATTATGACAGACCAGCTAGATCTACTGTCTCTATTATATTATGACAGACCAGCTAGATCTACTGTCTTTATTATATTATGACAGACCAGCTAGATCTACTTCTCTATTATATTATGACAGACCAGCTAGATCTACTGTCTCTATTATATTATGACAGACCAGCTAGATCTACTGTCTCTATTATATTATGACATACCAGCTAGATCTACTGTCTCTATTATATAATAACAGACCAGCTAGATCTACTGTCTCTATTATATTATGACAGACCAGCTAGATCTACTGTCTCTATTATATTATGACAGACCAGCTAGATCTACTGTCTCTATTATATTATGACAGACCAGCTAGATCTACTGTCTCTATTATATTATGACAGACCAGCTAGATCTACTGTCTCTATTATATTATGACAGACCAGCTAGATCTACTGTCTCTGTTATATTATGACAGAACAGATAGATCTACTGTCTCTATTATATTATGACAGACCAGCTAGATCTACTGTCTCTATTATATTATGACAGACCAGCTAGATCTACTGTCTCTATTATATTATGACAGACCAGCTAGATCTACTGTCTCTATTATATTATGACAGACCAGCTAGATCTACTGTCTCTATTATATTATGACAGACCAGCTAGATCTACTGTCTCTATTATATTATGACAGACCAGCTAGATCTACTGTCTCTATTATATTATGACAGACCAGCTAGATCTACTGTCTCTATTATATATATGACAGACCAGCTAGATCTACTGTCTCTATTATATTATGACAGACCAGCTAGATCTACTGTCTCTATTATATTATATTATGACAGACCAGCTAGATCTACTGTCTCTATTATATTATGACAGACCAGCTAGATCTACTGTCTCTATTATATTTATGACAGACCAGCTAGATCTACTGTCTCTATTATATTATGACAGACCAGCTAGATCTACTGTCTCTATTATATATATGACAGACCAGCTAGATCTACTGTCTCTATTATTATGACAGACCAGCTAGATCTACTGTCTCTATTATATTATGACAGACCAGCTAGATCTACTGTCTCTATTATATTATGACAGACCAGCTAGATCTACTGTCTCTATATATTATGACAGACCAGCTAGATCTACTGTCTATTATTTTATGACAGACCAGCTAGATCTACTGTCTCTATTATATTATGACAGACCAGCTAGATCTACTGTGTTTGTTGTATTATGACAGACCAGCTAGATTTACTGTCTCTATTATATTATGACAGACCAGCTTGATCTACTGTCTCTATGATAATATTTATGATACCAGCTAGATCTACTGTCTCATATTATGACAGACCAGCTAGATCTACTGTCTTTGTGATATATTATGACAGACCATCTAGATCTACTGTCTATTATATTATGACAGACCAGCTAGATCTACTATCTCTATTATATTATGACATACCAGCTAGATCTACTGTATATTCTATTATGACAGACCAGCTAGATCTACTGTCTCTATTATATTATGACAGACCAGCTAGATCTACTGTCTCTATTAGAACATGACAGACCAGCAAGATCTACTGTCTCTATTATAATATGACAGACCAGCAAGATCTACTGTCTCTATTATGATTATGACAGACCAGCTAGATATACTTTCTCTATTATATTATGACAGACCAGCTAGATCTACTGTCTCTGTTATATTATGACAGACCAGCTAGTTCTACTGTCTCTATTATATTATGACAGACCAGCTAGATCTACTGTCTCTGTCATATTATGACAGACCAGCTAGATCTACTGTCTCTATGTCTCTATTATATTATTACAGAATAGCTAGATCTACTGTCTCTATTATAATATGACAGACCAGCTACATCTACTGTCTCTATTATAATATGACAGACCAGCTAGATCTACTGTCTCTATTATATTATGATGGACCAGCTAGATCTCATGTCTCTATTACATTATGCCAGACCAGCTAGATCTAGTGTCTCTATTATATTATAAGAGACCAGCTAGATCTACTGTCTTATATTTTGACAGACCAGCTAGATCTACTGTCTCGATTATATTTTGACAGACCGGCTAGATCTACTGTCTCTATTGTATTATGACAGACCAGCTAGGTCTACTGTCTCTATTATATTATGACAGACCAGCTAGAACTACTGTCTCTATCATATTATGACAGACCAGCTAGATCCACTGTCTCTTTCATAATATGACAGACCAGCTAGATCTACTTTCTCTATTATATTATGACAGACCAGCAGGATCTACTGTCTCTATTATATTATGATAGACCAGCTAGATCTACTGTCTCTATGATATTATGACAGACCAGCTAGATCTACTGTCTCTATTATATTATGACAGACCAGCTAGATCTACTGTCTCTATTATTTTATGACAGACCAGCTTGATCTACTTTCTCTATTAGAACATGACAGACCAGCAAGATCTAATGTCTCTATTATAAAATGACAGTCCAGCTTGATCTACTGTCTCTATTATAATATGACAGACCAGCTAGAACTACTGTCTCTATTATATTATGACAGACCAGCTAGATCTACTGTCTTGATTATATTATGACAGACCAGCTAGATCTATACTTTCTATAATATTATGACATACCAGCTAGATCTACTGTCTCTATTATAATATATAACATACCAGCTAGATCTACTGTCTCGATTATATTATGACAGACCAGCTAGATCTACTGTCTCGATTATATTATGACAGACCAGGTAGATCTACCGTCTCTAATATATTATGACAGACCAGGTAGATCTACTGTCTCTATTATATTATGACAGACCAGCTAGATCTACTGTCTCGATTATATTATGACAGACCAGGTAGATCTACCGTCTCTAATATATTATGACAGACCAGGTAGATCTACTGTCTCTATTATATTATTACAGACCAGCTAGATCAACTGTCTCTATTATATTTTGACAGACCAGGTAGATTTACTGTCTCTATGATATTATGACAGACCAGCTAGATCTACTGTCTCTATTCTACTATGACAGATCAGCTAGATTTAATGTCTCTATTATATTATGACAGACCAGCTAGATCTACTGTCCTTGTCCCTATATATTATGACAGACCAGCTAGATCTACTGTCTCTATTATATTATGACAGACCAGCTAGATCTACTGTCTCTATTATATTATGACAGACCAGCTTGATCTACTGTCTCTATTATATTATGACAGACCAGCAAGATCTACTGTCTCTATTATAAAATGACAGACCAGCTAGATCTACTGTCTCTATTATAGTATGACAGACCAGCTAGATCTACTGTCTCTATTATATTATGACAGACCAGCTAGATCTACTGTCTCTATTATAATTTATGACAGACCAGCTAGATCTAATGTCTCTATTATATTATGACATACCAGCTAGATCTACTGTCTCTATTATAATATATAACATACCAGCTAGATCTAATGTCTCGATTATATTATGACAGACCAGCTAGATCTACTGTCTCGATTATATTATGACGGACCAGCTAGATCTGCTGTCTCTAATATATTATGACAGAAGTGCTAGATCTACTGTCTCTATTATATTTTGACCGACCAGCTAGATCTACTGTCTCTATTATATTATGACAGACCAGCTTGATCTACTTTCTCTGTTATAATATATAACATACCAGCTAGATCTACTGTCTCATATTATGACAGACCAGCTAGATCTACTGTCTCATATTATGACAGACCAGCTAGATCTACTGTCTCTATGATATTATGACAGACCAGCTTGATCTACTGTCTCTAATATATTATGACAGACCAGCTTGATCTACTGTCTCTATTATAATATATAAGATACCAGCTAGATCTACTGTCTCATATTATGACAGACCAGCTAGATCTACTGTCTCTATTATATTATTACAGACCAGCTAGATCTATACTCTCTATAATATTATGACATACCAGCTAGATCTACTGTCTCTATTATAATATATAAGATACCAGCTAGATCTACTGTCTCATATTATGACAGACCAGCTAGATCTACTGTCTCTATTATATTATTACAGACCAGCTAGATCTACTGTCTCATATTATGACAGACCAGCTAGATCTACTGTCTCTATGATATTATGACAGACCAGCTTGATCTACTGTCTCTATTATAATATGACAGACCAGCTCGATCTACTGTCTCTATTATATTATGACAGACCAGCTAGATCTACTGTCTCTATTAGAACATGACAGACCTGCAAGATCTACTGTCTCTATTATAATATGACAGACCAGCAAGATCTACTGTCTCCATTATGAAATGACAGACCAGCTTGATCTACTGTCTCTGTTATAATATGACAGACCAGCTAGATCTACTGTCTCTGTTATAATATGACAGACCAGCTAGATCTACTTTCTCTATTATAATATGACAGACCAGCTAGATCTACTGTCTCTATTATATTTTGACAGACCAGCTAGATCTACTGTCTCTATGATATTATGACAGACCAGCTTGATCTACTGTCTCTATTATAATATAACATACCAGCTAGATCTACTGTCTCGATTATATTATGACAGACCAGCTAGATCTACTGTCTCGATTATATTATGATGGACCAGCGAGATCTGCTGTCTCTAATATATTATGACAGACCAGCTAGATCTACTGTCTCTATTATAATATTTAAGATACCAGCTAGATCTACTGTCTCATATTATGACAGACCAGCTAGATCTACTGTCTCTAATATATTATGACAGACCAGCTAGATCTACTGTCTCTATTATAATATGACAGACCAGCTAGATCTACTGACTCTATTATGAAATGACAGACCAGCTTGATCTACTGTCTCTATTATAACATGACAGACCAGCTAGATCTACTGTCTCTTTTATAATATGACAGACCAGCTAGATCTAAAGTCTCTATTATATTATGACAGACCAGCTAGATCTACTGTCTCTAATATATTATGACAGACCAGCTAGATCTACTGTCTCTATGATATTATGACAGACCAGCTAGATCTACTGTCTCTATTATATTATGACAGACCAGCTAGATCTACTGTCTCTATTATTTTATGACAGACCAGCTTGATCTACTTTCTCTATTAGAACATGACAGACCAGCAAGATCTACTGTCTCTATTATAAAATGACAGTCCAGCTTGATCTACTCTCTCTGTTATGAAATGACAGACCAGCTTGATCTACTGTCTCTATTATATTATGACAGACCAGCTAGATCTATACTTTCTATAATATTATGACATACCAGCTAGATCTACTGTCTCTATTATAATATATAACATACCAGCTAGATCTACTGTCTCGATTATATTATGACGGACCAGCTAGATCTACTGTCTCTAATATATTATGACAGACCAGCTAGATCTGCTGTCTCTATTATATTATGACAGAAGTGCTAGATCTACTGTCTCTATTATATTATGACCGACCAGCTAGATCTACTGTCTCTATTATATTATGACAGACCAGCTTGATCTACTTTCTCTGTTATAATATATAACATACCAGCTAGATCTACTGTCTCATATTATGACAGACCAGCTAGATCTACTGTCTCTATTATATTATGACAGACCAGCTTGATCTACTGTCTCTATAATAATATGACAGACCAGCAAGATCTAATGTCTCTATTATAAAATGACAGTCCAGCTTGATCTACTGTCCTTGTTATATTATGACAGAACAGCTAGATCTACTGTCTCTATTATATTATGACAGACCAGCTAGATCTACTGTCTCTATTATTTTATGACAGACCAGCTTGATCTACTTTCTCTATTATATTATGACAGACCAGCTAGATCTACTGTCTCTATTATAGAACTATGACAGACCAGCTAGATCTGTCTATTATCTCTATTATATATATTATGACAGACCAGCTAGATCTACTGTCTCTATTATAATATGACAGACCAGCTAGATCTACTGTCTCTGATTATATTATGACAGACCAGCTAGATCTACTGTCTCGATTATATTATGACGGACCAGCTAGATCTGCTGTCTCTAATATATTATGACAGAAGTGCTAGATCTACTGTCTCTATTATATTTTGACCGACCAGCTAGATCTACTGTCTCTATTATATTATGACAGACCAGCTTGATCTACTTTCTCTGATCATACCAGCTAGATCTACTGTCTCATATTATGACAGACCATATCTACTGTCTATATTATGACAGACCAGCTAGATCTACTGTCTCTATGATATTATGACAGACCAGCTTGATCTACTGTCTCTGACAGACCAGCTTGATCTACTGTCTCTATTATAATATATAAGATTATCTACTGTCTCATGACAGACCAGCTAGATCTACTGTCTCTATTATATTATACAGACAGACCAGTCTCATATTATGACAGACCAGCTATCTACTGTTTATATAGCCCTTCTAATATATTATGACAGACCAGCTGATCTACTGTCTCTATTATAATATATAAGATACCAGCTAGATCTACTGTCTCATATTATGACAGACCAGCTAGATCTACTGTCTCTATTATATTATTACAGACCAGCTAGATCTACTGTCTCATATTATGACAGACCAGCTTGATCTACTGTCTCTATTATAATATGACAGACCAGCTCGATCTACTGTCTCTATTATATTATGACAGACCAGCTAGATCTACTGTCTCTATTAGAACATGACAGACCTGCAAGATCTACTGTCTCTATTATAATATGACAGATTATAATATGACCATTATATTATGAATGACCAGCTAGATCTACTGTCTCTATTATATTATGACAGACCAGCTTGATCTACTGTCTCTATTATATTATGAATGACCAGCTAGATCTACTGTCTCTATTATATTATGACAGACCAGCTTGATCTACTGTCTCTATTATAATATGACAGACCAGCTAGATCTACTGTCTCTATTATATTATGACTGACCAGCTAGGTAACAGAATTCAGTAGATATATTAGTGAAACCCAGGCTACCTAAGTATGAATCTCAATCAGAGACAACTGATGACACCTGCCTCTTATTGAGAACCATACTAGGCCGAAACATAGAAATCCCCAAATCTTAGAAAAACAAACATAGACTGCCCACGCCAACTCATGCACTGACCATACTAAATAAATACAAAACAAAGGAAATAAAAGTCAGAACGTGACACAGTCAGTCAGTATGGGAACGTGATCATTGCACCCAAGATTGAGCTCCAACTGGCTGGGCAGTTAGTTGGTAGCCTAAATTGTGCCTAATGTTACTGCTGTTCCTGAAACCATTGACATGCGTTAGCCTACTGTAACTACAGAGAGAGAGGGCGTGTGTGTTAATGTTGGGCGATTGTGTACAAGCCTACATCGCCCGATTGCGCCCCATAGCGATCCTCAATAGTCATCACTATTGGGGGGGGTCTTTCTCATGGCTACTCATGTATTTCCATGGAAATATGTTAATTTGGAAAGTAATAAATATCTAGAGATTTTTTTAAGCATTCATGATTTGCGTAAATGTCAATATATTTGTACTCTTGTTTAAAATACGAAATGGTATTACATTTGGTGAAGAGCACATTGTGACTTGTTTAGGACTCGAAACTCAAAAGTTAGGACTTGAAACCTAACTTGATACTTGACGATCTTGACTTGAGACTGACTTGTGACTTGTTAAACAATGACTTGGTCCTACCTCTGGAGAGGGGTGTGGCCAGAATGGGAACAAATTAGTCATAGAGGGCAAAAATAGCAAGGGGGGGGGGGCAGAGTCATGTATGAGCTACGTGTAACCTTTATATACCTAGGCAAGTCAATTAAGAACAAATTCCTATTTACAATGACTGCCACACCCGAGCGACGCTGGGCCAATTGTGCGGCACCCTATGGGACTCCCAATCACGACCAAAGTCCAAAACGAACAAAAACATCACAAGATGTCACCATAATATATGCACAAACTCTTAAGGAACTGTTTCGGCTGGGAAGCATGAATACACCTTTATAGGTCCAGTGAAACACCTGTCTCCTTCTATCTGTGATAACGGTGGTATTAGCTGACATTCTCCGTATGACTTGTGTTTTTAGAGTAGAGGAGATCAATCAGGAAAAGGTTATTTATTAAGAAGACCTAGGAGCTCCATATAACAGAGCTCTGTTAACGCACCCAATGCGACATTTTTACACGCCACCTGGTGGCGATGGAAAAGCGCTGACGCGTCGATCTATGTCTCTGAAATCGATTGCTCTCCTTTGCTGTCTGGTGGAGTCGATCCCAGATATCCACTCGCCGCTGATGCAACACATTGACAGGTTCCACTCGGTTTATACATCGACCTCAAGTGTTAATTAAGACATTAACTCTAAGGTAAAAAAAATAAAAAAATGGAATTGTCTATAGCTAGTATGATTTTTTTTTTTTTCTCCAGACGACGGTTTTATATATGATTTTTAAAGTGTCAACAACTCAAGTATTGTGTTTTAGACAACCAGTTCGGTACAAATGGTTAGCCAAATGCTAAGTTAGCGCTTAGCATGGATGGTTCAGTCACTCTCAACGTGTCAGTAATAGCCAGCTCAGTTGTCACTGGCATCACTAACTGAAGTTGCTAACTAACTAGTTATTTAGCCAGGCGACCAGTGACTGAATTCTGCTTGATACAAAACTACTCTAAAAAATATACTTATCTAGCTAGCTAGCTAAAGACGATAGATGTCTAGCCTACATAATGACTGTTTACTTTGCTAACTTGATAGCTAGGTCAGCTATCAACCTGTCAAAAACAATGTGTCGTCTAGCTAACGTTAGATAGCTCATAAGCAGTCACAGGTTTTGCGTCCCAAACATCACCATATTCCCTATGGGCCATGGTCAAAAGGAGTGCACTATATAGGGAATGGAGCGCCATTTTGGATGTACACCCTGACTCATATACTCAGTGACTGTGCCAACCACCTCCTGTTCTTCTCTCTCCTCTGTGTAGGAGCGAGGCACCATGGGAGAACAGCTGAGCCCAGATGAGAAGCTTCACCTCATCACTAGGAACCTTCAGGTTAGTCTCTCTCTCTCTCTCTCTCTGTCTCTGTCTCTGTCTCTCTCTCTGTCTCTCTCTCTGTCTCTCTCTCTGTCTCTCTCTCTGTCTCTCTCTCTGTCTCTGTCTCTCTGTCTCTGTCTCTGTCTCTCTCTCTCTCTCTCTCTCTGTCTCTCTGTCTCTGTCTCTCTGTCTCTGTCTCTGTCTCTCTCTCTCTCTCTGTCTCTCTGTCTCTCTCTGTCTCTCTGTCTCTGTGTCTCTCTGTCTCTCTCTCTGTCTCTCTGTCTCTGTCTCTCTGTCTCTGTCTCTCTGTCTCTGATAATATATAAAGTGAAATCTCTCTGTCTCTGTTTCAAAACTCTCTCTCTGTCTCTCTGTCTCTGTCTCTCTGTCTCTGTCAATCTCTGTCTCTCTGTCTCTGTCTGTCTGTCTCTGTCTCTCTGTCTCTGTCTCTCTGTCTCTGTCTCTCTGTGGAATCTCACCTCAGTCTCTGTCTCTGTCTCTCTCTCTCTCTCTCTGTCTCTGTCTCTCTGTCTCTGTCTCTCTGTCTCTGTCTCTCTCTCTGTCTCTGTTCTCTCTCTCTCTCTGTCTCTCAATTCAATTCAAGGGGCTTTATTGGCATGGGAAACATGTGTTAACATTGCCAAAGCAAGTGAGGTAGATAATATATAAAGTGAAAAACAACAAAAATTAACAGTAAACATTACACATACAGAAGTTTCAAAACAATAAAGACATTACAAATGTCATATTATATATATATACAGTGTTGTAACAATGTACAAATAGTTAAAGTACACAAGGGAAAATAAATATGGGTTGTATTTACAATGGTGTTTGTTCTTCACTGGTTGCCCTTTTCTGCTTGCTGCTGTGATGTCACAGCTGTGGAATTTCACCCAGTAGATGTGGGAATTCTTTCTCTTTCGTTCGTTCTCTCTTTCTCTCTCTAATGGTTGATGTTGTGTGTTATTTCAGGAGGTGCTTGGAGAAGAGAAGATAAAGCAGGTCCTGTCAGAGAGGGAACTGAAGGTGTACTGGGGAACTGCCACCACAGGAAAACCCCATGTTGCCTACTTCGTCCCCATGTCCAAGATTGCGGACTTCCTCAAGGCAGGGTGTGAGGTGAGATCTGCGTGTGTGTTTGATTCCCTCACTATTGTCCAGCCTATTTTGTAGTGATGGGGGGGGAATCGCTAGTTTCTTATTCTTATACTTTGACTCCCAAGTATCTATTTGTAAAAAAAATTATACAAATTAAACAAAGTGATTCTTTTTTTTCTATGTTGCATTAGCTAGTTAGTGTTAACTCGAGCTAAGGTTGCATTAGCTATTTGTAGATCTGTGTGTGTCTGTCTAACTCTCCCGCCGACCCCCTCCCCAGGTGACCATCCTGTTTGCAGACCTGCACGCGTTCCTGGACAACATGAAGGCTCCCTGGGAGCTGCTGGAGCTGAGGGTCCAGTACTACGAGCAGGTGATCAAGGCCATGTTGGAGAGTATCGGGGTGCCGTTGGACAAACTCAAGTTCATCAAAGGGACAGACTTCCAACTCAGCAGGTTAGTGGTCAGGCTCAGTAGTTTCTCTTTCTGGGAAAGAGAAGAAGAAGAAGAACACAAGATGTCGCTGCTCTGGTTTTATAGAAGCTGTTCTCATCGTCTTCAACGCACTTTGAAGAATATGGAGAAGGACAGTTAGTGATGCGGCAGAGTAGCCTAGTGGTTAGAGCGTTGGACTAGTAACCGGAAGGTTGCAAGTTCAAACCCCCCGAGCTGACAAGGTACCAATCTGTCATTCTGCCCCTGAACAGGCAGTTAACCCACTGTTCCTAGGCCGTCATTGAAAATAAGAATTGGTTCTTAACTGACTTGCCTAGTTAAATAAAGGTCAAATAAAAATAAATAAATTCATTCACAAGACCATTACGCAAACATCTATTTTCACTGTTTTTCACTGTCTTGTGATATTTTGTAATTGTATGATGGTTGTCATGGTTACATTTTATTTTATTTTATAAAAAATGGATGGGTTAGGGTTATATATATATATTTTTTTATATATATTTTTTAAATTTATTTTGCATTTTAGTTCAGGACTAGACTCAAATCTTTGTCAGGGGAAACCAGTCCATAGTGTTTAGATGTCAAAGTCGTTGCTCGTTTGATGTACCTACGTATGCCCTCTGCCTGTCTCTCTCCCTTAGAGAGTACACTCTGGACGTGTATCGTCTGTCGTCCATGGTAACGGAACATGATGCTAAGAAGGCTGGAGCCGAGGTGGTTAAACAGGTGGACCACCCTCTACTCAGTGGTCTGCTCTACCCGGGACTACAGGTAATAACATGGTTATAACACCCTCAGTGGTCTGCTCTACCCGGGACTACAGGTAATAACATGGTTATAACACCCTCTACTCAGTGGTCTGCTCTACCCTGGACTACAGGTAATAACATGGTTATAACACCCTCTACTCAGTGGTCTGCTCTACCCTGGACTACAGGTAATAACATGGTTATAACACCCTCAGTGGTCTGCTCTACCCGGGACTACAGGTAATAACATGGTTATAACACCCTCAGTGGTCTGCTCTACCCGGGACTACAGGTAATAACATGGTTATAACACCCTCTACTCAGTGGTCTGCTCTACGGGTAATAACATGGTTATAACACCCTCAGTGGTCTGCTCTACCCTGGACTACAGGTATTAACATGGTTATAACACCCTCAGTGGTCTGCTCTACCCTGGACTACGGGTAATAACATGGTTATAACACCCTCAGTGGTCTGCTCTACCCTGGACTACAGGTAATAACATGGTTATAACACCCTCAGTGGTCTGCTCTACCCTGGACTACGGGTATTAACATGGTTATAACACCCTCAGTGGTCTGCTCTACCCTGGACTACAGGTAATAACATGGTTATAACAGGGTTGTAACCCATTTCCCCGTCTGTCTTTTAGGCTCTGGATGAGGAGTATCTGAAAGTTGATGCCCAGTTTGGGGGAGTCGATCAGAGGAAGATCTTCACCCTGGCTGAGAAGGTACCCTGAACCTTCTGACCTGTTCATCAACTGGCAGCACTGAGAGACCTGTTTTTACATTCACTTAATTCATTGGTCAACTGGGAAATAAGTTTTGCATAATGTATGAATTCTGAAAATATACCTCCCTCCTTCCCTCTGTCTCTCTCCCTCCATCTCTTCCTTCCCTCCGTCTCTCTCCCTCCATCTCTTCCTTCCCTCCGTCTCTCTCCCTCCATCTCTTCCTTCCCTCTGTCTCTCTCCCTCCATCTCTTCCTTCCCTCCGTCTCTCTCCCTCCATCTCTTCCTTCCCTCCGTCTCTCTCCCTCCATCTCTTCCTTCCCTCCGTCTCTCTCCCTCCATCTCTTCCTTCCCTCCGTCTCTCTCCCTCCATCTCTTCCTTCCCTCCGTCTCTCCCTCCATCTCTTCCTTCCCTCCGTCTCTCTCCCTCCATCTCTTCCTTCCCTCCGTCTCTCTCCCTCCATCTCTTCCTTCCCTCCGTCTCTCTCCCTCCATCTCTTCCTTCCCTCCGTCTCTCTCCCTCCATCTCTTCCTTCCCTCCGTCTCTCCCTCCATCTCTTCCTTCCCTCCGTCTCTCTCCCTCCATCTCTTCCTTCCCTCCGTCTCTCTCCCTCCATCTCTTCCTTCCCTCCGTCTCTCTCCCTCCATCTCTTCCTTCCCTCCGTCTCTCTCCCTCCATCTCTTCCTTCCCTCTGTCTCTCTCCCTCCATCTCTTCCTTCCCTCTGTCTCTCTCCCTCCGTCTCTTCTTCCCTTCCTTCTCTGTCTCTCCCTCCCTCCATCTCTTCCTTCTCTGTCTCTCTCTCCCTCCATCTCTTCCTTCCCTCCGTCTCTGCCTCCCTCCATCTCTTCCTTCTCTGTCTCTCTCCCTCCCTCCATCTCTTCCTTCCTCTGTCTCTCTCTCCCTCCCTCCATCTCTTCCTTCCCTCCGTCTCTCTCCCTCCATCTCTTCCTTCCCTCCGTCTCTCTCCCTCCATCTCTTCCTTCCCTCCGTCTCCCTCCCTCCATCTCTTCCTTCCCTCCGTCTCCCTCCAGTACCTGCCCTCTCTGGGCTATGCTAAGCGGTCCCATCTGATGAACCCCATGGTACCAGGACTGACTGGAGCTAAGATGAGTTCTTCAGAGGAGGTGAGTGTCCCAATCCTTTAATGTTTATAAATCATCTCTTCCTCTTCTTTTGGAGGTAATATATTGTTTTAACCAATCCAAAACTAACACAGCCTGTGGGTTGTATTTATTACCACAAACAGTAGCAAAGCCTTTTGCAACAGAAAATGAACATTTCTTATTGGACAAGTTCAGGTAGGGCTTTCCCCGTTTGTTCGTTTTCTTCCGGTTGGTTCATAATGAACATGGCCCTGTGTGTTTCCTGTTGACCTTTGTAGGAGTCTAAGATTGACCTCCTGGACAGGAAGGAAGATGTGAAGAAGAAGCTGAAGAAGGCTTTCTGTGAGCCGGGCAACATTGAGAACAACGGAGTCCTCTCATTTGTTAAACATGTCCTCTTCCCACTCGTAGGAGGTGAGTAATCCCCCCTCTTCCTCCTGTTCTGTCCACTTCCTCCTCTCTCCTGTTCTGTCCACTTCCTCCTCTCTCCTGTTCTGTCCTCGTCCTCCTCTCTCCTGTTCTGTCCTCTTCCTCTCTCCTGTTCTGTCCACTTCCTCCTCTCTCCTGTTCTGTCCTCTTCCTCCTCTCTCCTGTTCTGTCCCTCTTCCTCCTCTCTCCTGTTCTGTCCACTTCCTCCTCTCTCCTGTTCTGTCCACTTCCTCCTCTCTCCTGTTCTGTCCTCTTCCTCCTCTCTCCTGTTCTGTCCTCTTCCTCCTCTCTCCTGTTCTGTCCTCTTCCTCCTCTCTCCTGTTCTGTCCTCCTCTCTCCTGTTCTGTCCTCCTCTCTCCTGTTCTGTCCTCCTCTCTCCTGTTCTGTCCTCCTCTCTCCTGTTCTGTCCACTTCCTCCTCTCTCCTGTTATGTCCTCTTCCTCCTCTCTCCTGTTATGTCCTCTTCCTCCTCTCTCCTGTTATGTCCTCGTCCTCCTCTCTCCTGTTCTGTCCTCGTCCTCGTCTCTCCTGTCCTCCTCCCCCTGTCGTCCTTCCTGTTCCAGGCACCACTAGAGTCAGCATGTCTGTGTTGCGTCTCTTTCAGAGTTCTCCATCAAAAGAGACCCCAAGTTCGGAGGAGACAAAACCTACACAGACTTTGAGGAAGTGGAGAAAGAATTTGGCGAAGAGGTACGTACGTATATGTTGTATGACCACTGTTGTTGGCCCATCATGCATTGGTTTGACCTCTAACCTCTGCCGTCTAGCTGATCCATCCAGGTGACCTGAAGGCGGGCGTGGAGGTGGCCCTTAACAAGCTGCTCGACCCAATCAGGAAGAAGTTTGAGTCTCCAGAGCTTCGTAAACTCTCCAGCACGGCCTATCCAGACCCGTCAAAGAACAGTTAGTAGAACCCACTGTTACCAACTCTCACCGTCATATACCTCAAGGCTCCCTAAAGTAGACCTATAGGAGACTGTTCCTCCTGACCCTTGACCCTGTGTCCCCCTGTCAGAGGGAGCAGGGTAGGGGAACCCTAAAGTAGACCTATAGGAGACTGTTCCTCCTGACCCTTGACCCTGTCCCCCCCTGTCAGAGGGAGCAGGGAAGGGGAACCCTAAAGTAGACCTATAGGAGACTGTTCCTCCTGACCCTTGACCCTGTGTCCCCTGTCAGAGGGAGCAGGGTAGGGGAACCCTAAAGTAGACCTATAGGAGACTGTTCCTCCTCCTGACCCTTGACCCTGTGTCCCCCTGTCAGAGGGAGCAGGGTAGGGGAACCCTAAAGTAGACCTATAGGAGACTGTTCCTCCTGACCCTTGACCCTGTGTCCCCCTGTCAGAGGGAGCAGGGAAGGGGAACCCTAAAGTAGACCTATAGGAGACTGTTCCTCCTGACCCTTGACCCTGTGTCCCCCTGTCAGAGGGAGCAGGGAAGGGGAACCCTAAAGTAGACCTATAGGAGACTGTTCCTCCTGACCCTTGACCCTGTCCCCCCCTGTCAGAGGGAGCAGGGAAGGGGAACCCTAAAGTAGACCTATAGGAGACTGTTCCTCCTGACCCTTGACCCTGTGTCCCCCTGTCAGAGGGAGCAGGGAAGGGGAACCCTAAAGTAGACCTATAGGAGACTGTTCCTCCTGACCCTTGACCCTGTGTCCCCCTGTCAGAGGGAGCAGGGAAGGGGACCCCTAAAGTAGACCTATAGGAGACTGTTCCTTCTGACCCTTGACCCTGTGTGTCTCTGTGTCCCCCTGTCAGAGGGAGCAGGGAAGGGGAACCCTAAAGTAGACCTATAGGAGACTGTTCCTCCTGACCCTTGACCCTGTGTCCCCTGTCAGAGGGAGCAGGGAAGGGGAACCCTAAAGTAGACCTATAGGAGACTGTTCCTCCTGACCCTTGACCCTGTGTCCCCTGTCAGAGGGAGCAGGGTAGGGAACCCTAAAGTAGACCTATAGGAGACTGTTCCTCCTGACCCTTGACCCTGTGTCCCCTGTCAGAGGGAGCAGGGTAGGGGAACCCTAAAGTAGACCTATAGGAGACTGTTCCTCCTGACCCTTGACCCTGTGTCCCCCTGTCAGAGGGAGCAGGGTAGGGGAACCCTAAAGTAGACCTATAGGAGACTGTTCCTCCTGACCCTTGACCCTGTGTCCCCCTGTCAGAGGGAGCAGGGAAGGGGACCCCTAAAGTAGACCTATAGGAGACTGTTCCTTCTGACCCTTGACCCTGTGTGTCTCTGTGTTCTCCTGTCAGAGGGAGCAGGGAAGGTGACCCCTAAAGTAGACCTATAGGAGACTGTTCCTTCTGACCCTTGACCCTGTGTGTCTCTGTGTCCCCCTGTCAGAGGGAGCAGGGAAGGGGAACCCTAAAGTAGACCTATAGGAGACTGTTCCTCCTGACCCTTGACCCTGTGTCCCCTGTCAGAGGGAGCAGGGAAGGGGAACCCTAAAGTAGACCTATAGGAGACTGTTCCTCCTGACCCTTGACCCTGTGTCCCCCTGTCAGAGGGAGCAGGGAAGGGGAACCCTAAAGTAGATCTATAGGAGACTGTTCCTCCTGACCCTTGACCCTGTGTCCCCCTGTCAGAGGGAGCAGGGTAGGGGAACCCTAAAGTAGACCTATAGGAGACTGTTCCTCCTGACCCTTGACCCTGTGTCCCCCTGTCAGAGGGAGCAGGGAAGGGGAACCCTAAAGTAGACCTATAGGAGACTGTTCCTCCTGACCCTTGACCCTGTGTCCCCCTGTCAGAGGGAGCAGGGTAGGGGAACCCTAAACTAGACCTATAGGAGACTGTTCCTCCTGACCCTTGACCCTGTGTCCCCCTGTCAGAGGGAGCAGGGTCCAAATGGGGAACCCTAAAGTAGACCTATAGGAGACTGTTCCTCCTGACCCTTGACCCTGTGTCCCCCTGTCAGAGGGAGCAGGGAAGGGGAACCCTAAAGTAGACCTATAGGAGACTGTTCCTCCTGACCCTTGACCCTGTGTCCCCCTGTCAGAGGGAGCAGGGTAGGGGAACCCTAGACCTATAGGAGACTGTTCCTCCTGACCCTTGACCCTGTGTCCCCTGTCAGAGGGAGCAGGGAAGGGGACCCCTAAAGTAGACCTATAGGAGACTGTTCCTTCTGACCCTTGACCCTGTGTGTCTCTGTGTCCCCTGTCAGAGGGAGCAGGGAAGGGGACCCCTAAAGTAGACCTATAGGAGACTGTTCCTTCTGACCCTTGACCCTGTGTGTCTCTGTCCCCCTGTCAGAGGGAGCAGGGAAGGGGAACCCTAAAGTAGACCTATAGGAGACTGTTCCTCCTGACCCTTGACCCTGTGTCCCCCTGTCAGAGAGCAGGGAAGGGGAACCCTAAAGTAGACTTATAGGAGACTGTTCCTCCTGACCCTTGACCCTGTGTCCCCCTGTCAGAGGGAGCAGGGAAGGGGAACCCTAAAGTAGACTTATAGGAGACTTTTCCTCCTGACCCTTGACCCTGTGTGTCTCTGTGTCCCCCTGTCAGAGGGAGCAGGGAAGGGGAACCCTAAAGTAGCAGAAGAGGATGAGCTGGTTCCCTCCAGACTGGACATCAGGGTGGGCAAGGTCATCAGTGTGGAGAAGGTACTCATTCACTCATTAATTCATTCATTCACTCATTAGTTTATTCACTCATTCATTAGTTCATTTATCCTTATTTAAACTTGGAAGACCCTTTTTTTGAGAGAAATGCTGAATTCCAAATGGTGGAAATCCCCCCTCCCAGCCTATCAGAGCAAGACGAGGAGAAATTACTGATTTAGATCCAATCTTTCATCAGAATAGGCTCGGGGGATTTGGGATTCAGCAAATCATCTCTAATTTCCTTTCCTTCTCTTCACTGATTGGTCTTTCTCTCTGCCTGTCCTCGCCTCCCTCAGCATCCAGATGCTGATTCGCTGTACCTGGAGAAGATAGACGTCGGAGAGGCGGAGCCAAGGACGGTGGTGAGCGGCCTGGTGGCCTACGTTTCCCAGGAGGCCTTGCAGGACAGGCTGGTGTTGTTGCTATGCAACCTGAAGCCCCAGAAGATGAGGGGGGTAGAGTCCCAAGCCATGCTGCTCTGTGCCTCCATGTGAGTCTTTCCCTCCTTTTCTCCTCCTCTCTTCCTGCCTTCCTACGTACCGGTACTCCTTCCTTTGTCTTTTCTCCTGTCCCCCTGCTTCTCTCTCTCTCTCCTTTCTCTTCTCTCTCCTTTCTCTTCTCTCTCCTTTCTCTTCTCTCTCCTTTCTCTTCTCTCTCCTTTCTCTTCTCTCTCTCTCTGTTCCTCTCTTCTCTCTCCTCTCTCCTCTCTTCTCTTTCTCTCTCTGTTCCTCTCTCCTCTCTTCTCTCTCCTCTCTCTCCTCTCTTCCTCCTCTCTCTCTCTCTCCTCTCTCTTCTCTCTCCTGTCTCTCCTCTCTCTCTCTCTCTGTCTTCTCTCTCTCTCTGTTCCTCTCCCCTCTCTTCTTCGTTCCTCTCTCCCCTCTCTCTCTTCTCTCTCCTATCTTCTCTGTTCCTCTCCTCTCTTCTCTCTCTCCTCTCTCCTCTGTTCCTCTCTTCTTCCTCTCTCTCTGTTCCTCTCTCTTTTCTCTCTTCTCTCTGTTCCTCTCTCTCTTTTCCTCTCCCTCTCTTCTCGTTCCTCTCTCCTCTCTTCTCTCTCATATCTCTGCTCCTCTCCTCTCTTCTCTCTCCTCTCTTCTTCTCTCTCTCTCTTCTCTCTCTCTCTCTCTCTCTCTCTCTCTCTTCTCTCTCTCCTCTCTTCTCTCCTCTCTTCTTCTCTCCTCTCCTCTCTCTCCTCTCTTCTCTCTCTCTCTTCTTCTCTCTCTCCTCTCTCTCCTCTCTTCTCTCCTCTCTTCTTCTCTCCTCTCCTCTCTCTCCTCTCTCCTCTCTTCTCTCTTTCTCTCCTCTCTTCTTCTCTCCTCTCTTCTTCTCTCCTCTCTTCTTCTCTCCTCTCCTCTCTCTCCTCTCTTCTCTTCTCTCTCTCCTCTCTCCTCTCTTCTCTCCCTCTTCCTCTCTTCTCTCCCTCTCTCCTGAATCTTCTCTCTTCTCTCTCTCTCTCTCTGTTCCTCTCCTCTCTTCTCTTTCTCTCTCTGTTCCTCTCTCCTCTCTTCTCTCTTCTCTCTCCTCTCTTCTCTCAGTGTTCTCTCTCCTCTTCTCTCTTCTCTCTTCTCTCTCCTCTCTTCTCTCTTCTCTCTCCTCTCTCTTCTCTTCTCTCTCTCTCTGTTCCTCTCTTCTCTCTCTGTTCCTCTCTCCTCTCTTCTCTCTTCTCTCCTCTCTCTCTCTGTTCCTCTCTCTTCTCTCTCTCTCTCTGTTCCTCTCTCTCTCTGTTCCTCTCTCTCTCTGTTCCTCTCTTCTCTCTCCTCTCTGTTTCTCTCTCTTTCTCTGTTTCTGTCTCTCTGTGTGTGTCACCGGACACAGCCCACCCATTTCCTCATCCATCACTTCCTGACTTCTGACTCTCTTCTCTCTGATTGGCTGTTAACCCAGTGAGGGGGATCCCAGAAGAGTGGAGCCTCTTGACCCCCCTGAGGGGTCGTCACCCGGGGAACGGGTGTTCGTTGAGGGGTACGAGACGGGCAAGCCAGACGACAAACTAAACCCAAAGAAAAAGCTGTGGGAGAAACTACAGGTATGTCTGAATGACCCCTAGCCTGTTTTTTCTTAAAATGACAGATCAATAAATGACAATGTTATTTCAGCTAGTTGGAGAGAATTGCAGTTCATTTCGCTGATCTGTTCCACTTGTTTCCAACGCCTAACACTGCAATATTTTGCTACTTGCTAGTGAACGTCCATTTCAGAGTATATTAGATGTTTCTCTCTCTCTCCAGGTGGACCTGAAGGTGTCTCTCTCTCTCTCCGGGTGGACCTGAAGGTGTCTCTCTCTCTCTCTCTCTCTCTCTCTCCAGGTGGACCTGAAGATATCAGGATACTGAGGGTTTCTGTCTGTCTCTCTCTCCAGGTGGACCTGAAGGTGTCTCTCTCTCTCTCTCTCTCTCCAGGTGGACCTGAAGATATCAGGATACTGAGGGTTTCTGTCTGTCTCTCTCTCCAGGTGGACCTGAAGGTGTCTCTCTCTCTCTCCAGGTGGACCTGAAGATATCAGGATACTGAGGGTGTCTCTCTCTCTCCGGGTGGACCTGAAGGTGTCTCTCTCTCCAGGTGGACCTGAAGGTGTCAGGATACTGAGGGTTTCTGTCTGTCTCTCTCTCCAGGTGGACCTGAAGGTGTCTCTCTCTCTCTCTCTCTCTCCAGGTGGACCTGAAGATATCAGGATACTGAGGGTTTCTGTCTGTCTCTCTCTCCAGGTGGACCTGAAGGTGTCTCTCTCTCTCTCCAGGTGGACCTGAAGATATCAGGATACTGAGGGTGTCTCTCTCTCTCCGGGTGGACCTGAAGGTGTCTCTCTCTCTCTCCAGGTGGACCTGAAGGTGTCAGGATACTGAGGGTGTCTCTCTCTCTCCGGGTGGACCTGAAGGTGTCAGGATACTGAGGGTTTCTGTCTGTCTCCAGGTGGACCTGAAGGTGTCTCTCTCTCTCTCTCCAGGTGGACCTGAAGGTGTCAGGATACTGAGGGTTTCTGTCTGTCTGTCTCTCTCTCTCCAGGTGGACCTGAAGGTGTCAGGACAGTGTGTAGCCCAGTGGCAGGACAAACACCTGATGACCAAACTGGGACACATCACCTGTAAAACACTGAAGGGAGGCAACATCAGCTAAGAGACACACTGTCAATCCCTTGATGCGCTCTCTACTTGCCCAGCTTACCTTCCCCAGAGAACCTCCACACACGTCACCACGGCAACGTCACTCTCTCTTCCTGACCGGAGAACTAATCATTCATATTAATAATAATACCTTGATCAATCTAACGTGGCGATCTGGGTTTAAATAAAACGGTCTTATTTACTATCGATATTTCTGCTGTGTTTTCCCCTCCTGATGTTTAAGTAATCGTATGGCTCTGTAATTCTTGAAGTTATTGTCTATCTCCGTCCGGTGCCCTCTGTTTTTATACACATAGTTTCATGTGGTCTGGGGAAATTCTTTGAGGAAAATACGGAACGACGTTGGTCGTGACCTATTAACCTAGAGAGACACGTCGGCGAGTCATCAACAGTCTCTACTGTCTCTAACCATGTCTTAGATCATTCACCTAGGACCTATCCTTTAGTGCCGAAATCTATTGCGTTGGGATGAGAATGCTAGTGGGATGTGATAACGGTTGAATCGGCAGGTTATACCGGTCCTTTCCTGTGGAAACGCTGTCATTGCTCTTATGTCATCATCATCATCATCATCTGGAAATGAAATAAACTGGTTGAATTCAGTGGTTGTCTTCCTTCTGCAGTGTCCTCTGGACTCAGACGTCACCCTCCAGTCGTGGCCAGACCGTGCAAAAGATCTGCCCGTTAAACAATGTGTTGTGAGATGTGTTTGAAATCTGATGCTGTGAAAACATTTCTTTGTATTGACAGTGAAAGCTTAAACCAGTTCTATATCCCTTAAACCAGTTCTATATCCCTTAAACCAGTTCTATATCCCTTAAACCAGTTCTATATCACTTAAACCAGTTATATCACTTAAACCAGTTCTATATCCCTTAAACCAGTTCTATATCACTTAAACCAGTTCTATATCCCTTAAACCAGTTCTATATCCCTTAAACCAGTTCTATATCCCTTAAACCAGTTCTATATCCCTTAAACCAGTTCTATATCCCTTAAGCCAGTTCTATATCCCTTAAGCCAGTTCTATATCCCTTAAACCAGTTCTATATCCCTTAAACCAGTTCTATATCCCTTAAACCAGTTCTATATCACTTAATAAATCATTTAAACCAGTTCTATATCACTTAATAAATCATTTAAACCAGTTCTATATCTCTTAAATAATTTAAACCAGTTCTATATCATTTAAACCAGTTGTATATCATTTAAACCAGTTCCATGTAATTTAAATCATTTAAAACCAGTTCTATATCACTTAAATCATTTAAACCAGTTCAATATCATTTAAACCAGTTCTATATCATTTAAACCAGTTCTATATCACTTAAACCAGTTCTATATCATTTAAACCAGTTCTATATCATTTAAACCAGTTCCATGTAATTTAAATCATTTAAAACCAGTTCTATATCACTTAAATCATTTAAACCAGTTCAATATCATTTAAACCAGTTCTATATCATTTAAACCAGTTCTATATCATTTAAACCAGTTCTATATCACTTAAACCAGTTCTATATCATTTAAACCAGTTCTATATCATTTAAACCAGTTCCATGTAATTTAAATCATTTAAAACCAGTTCTATATCACTTAAATCATTTAAACCAGTTCAATATCATTTAAACCAGTTCTATATCATTTAAACCAGTTCTATATCACTTAAACCAGTTCTATATCATTTAAACCAGTTCTATATCATTTAAACCAGTTCCATGTAATTTAAATCATTTAAAACCAGTTCTATATCTTAAATCATTTAAACCAGTTCAATATCATTTAAACCAGTTCTATATCATTTAAACCAGTTCTATATCACTTAAACCAGTTCTATATCTTAAATCATTTAAACCAGTTCAATATCATTTAAACCAGTTCTATATCATTTAAACCAGTTCTATATCACTTAAACCAGTTCTATATCATTTAAACCAGTTCTATATCATTTAAACCAGTTCCATGTAATTTAAATCATTTAAAACCAGTTCTATATCACTTAAATCATTTAAACCAGTTCAATATCATTTAAACCAGTTCTATATCATTTAAACCAGTTCTATATCATTTAAACCAGTTCTATATCATTTAAACCAGTTCTATATCACTTAAATCATTTAAACCAGTTCAATATCATTTAAACCAGTTCTATATCATTTAAACCAGTTCTATATCACTTAAACCAGTTCTATATCACTTAAATAATTTAAACCAGTTCTATATCATTTAAACCAGTTCTATATCATTTAAATAATTTAAACCAGTTCTATATCATTTAAACCAGTTCTATATCATTTAAACCAGTTCTATATCACTTAAACCAGTTCTGTATCATTTAAACCTGTTCTGTATCATTTAAACCAGTGGTTTGGCATTTCCACACAGTCACCCAACTGAAAAAAACACAAACTAATATGTGATTTGAAATACAATTTTTTTATAATCTTTTCATAACAAAGTAAATAACTTTTTCTTTCTTTGAATCAACAAAATGTTAGCCGTTTCCATGACGATAAGACGTGTGTGTCGTGTGCAGAGAGTCAAAAGAGAATCATTAGTTCCATGAGAAAAACATTTGTTGGACAAGGGCCGTTTTGTTGATTACCAACATGTCTTGTCACTGTGGAAAGACTGAGGGTGTCTCCCAAATTGCGCCCTATGAGTCCCGGTCAATAGAATAGAACTATATAGGGATTTAGGGCTCCATTCGGGCTAGATACCCCTAGGCTACTTCAAACAATGTGAAAGTAGGAATATACCATAAATGTTTAAAATACTTTATTTTCTGTTTTCTTTTTTTAAAGAAGAAACAAACACTTGTGAACTAAAGGCTCTATTCAGTGGCTAAAGCCCGAAGCGTAACAGATTGAGTGATACACATGTAAAGGCCGTTTCCAATACGGCCGATAACATGCGCCGTTTACTGTGAACGCAGTCGCCGCTAACATTACCGTGACATTTAAATCTATTATAAATGTAAATCTTTAAACGCTGTAACGCTGAACTTCAGAGTGGATAGAGTCCAGCCCTTTAGTCAGCGAAAGATACACAACCCCTCTCTCTTTAGTGTTTACTATTGGCCATTTATCTCTACTCAGTCTCATAGGTCCCCTGTTACCTATATAGTGTTTCAGATGTCCAGGTCCAAAGTAGTGCACTATGTAGGGAATAGGGTTCCATAGGGCTCTGGTCTAAAGTAGTGCACTATATAGGGAATAGGGCCCTGGTCTAAAGTAGTGCACTATATAGGGAATAGGGTTCCATAGGGCTCTGGTCTAAAGTAGTGCACTATATAGGGAATAGGGTTCCATAGGGCTCTGGTCTAAAGTAGTGCACTATATAGGGAATAGGGTTCTATAGGGCTCTGGTCTAAAGTAGTGCACTATATAGGGAATAGGGCCCTGGTCTAAAGTAGTGCACTATATAGGAAATAGGGTTCTATAGGGCTCTGGTCTAAAGTAGTGCACTATATAGGGAATAGGGCCCTGGTCTAAAGTAGTGCACTATATAGGGAATAGGGCCCTGGTCTAAAGTAGTGCACTATATAGGGAATAGGGTTCCATAGGGCTCTGGTCTAAAGTAGTGCACTATATAGGGAATAGGGTTCCATAGGGCTCTGGTCTAAAGTAGTGCACTATATAGGGAATAGGGCTCTGGTCTAAAGTAGTGCACTATATAGGGAATAGGGCCCTGGTCTAAAGTAGTGCACTATATAGGGAATAGGGCCCTGGTCTAAAGTAGTGCACTATATAGGGAATAGGGTTCTATAGGGCTCTGGTCTAAAGTGGTGCACTATATAGGGAATAGGGTGCCTTGTATCTGTAGTACTATAAGGAGACATATTTAGTACAGACTTGTGGATTTGATTGAATAAAACTGACTGTAAAATCTTATTAAAAAATAGACTGTTTCATACAAACAAACCATTTCTGACGAAACAGTTGAACTCAAACCAAGCTTGAATATTTGGTTGTAAACGTGTCGATGTTAATGATGCCGATACAGTATTAATAAGGAACGTTGTTGAAAAGGAACTTAAAGACACACGTAAAAAATAAAACATTAAAATACATGGTAACAGGGAGAACACCCATTGAATGGTGTCTGGTAACTATGAGGAATGGACATAGGGTGTTCTCTTCCTTGGGATTCCTCCAAAACGGAACCCTATTCTCTGGTCTAAAGTAGTGCACTATATATAGGGAATAGGGTTCCATAGGTCTCTGGTCTAAAGTAGTGCACTATATATAGGGAATAGGGTTCCATAGGTCTCTGGTCTAAAGTAGTGCACTATGCAGGGAATAGGGTTCCATAGGGTTCTGGTCTAAAGTAGTGCACTATATAGGGAATAGGGTTCCATAGGGCTCTGGTCTAAAGTAGTGCACTATATATAGGGAATAGGGTTCCATAGGGCTCTGGTCTAAAGTAGTGCACTATGCAGGGAATAGGGTTCCATAGGGCTCTGGTCTAAAGTAGTGCACTATGCAGGGAATAGGGTTCCATAGGGTTCTGGTCTAAAGTAGTGCACTATATAGGGAATAGGGTGCCATAGGGCTCTGGTCTAAAGTAGTGCACT
>NC_056441.1:5519048-5541548 GCF_018296145.1 Oncorhynchus tshawytscha | reverse complement strand
GTAATAATATGTAGCAACAATCGTATTCTCGGTGTTGTGTTTGGTGTTCTTACTTGCTGTATTGTGGTCCTCTGTCAGTGCTTTCTGGCCCGCAGGTCGCACCGTCTCTGTCTCCTCGTTAGCTTCTGTTCCCCTTGGTGACGGAGTGCTCCTCTCACTCTGAGAACCACCCGTCACTATAGAAAAAACAGTCTTCTCCAGGATCGCTAACGGCAACGCTGGAAGAACTGGTTTCTTAGCCACGGGTGGTGGAACCCTCCTCGGAATCCCGGTTCTTCCAGCGTTGCCGTTAGTGACCGTGGAAGCCGTCGATTGGTCGGAAACCTTCATGAGCACGGCGGCTAGGTTCTTTTGAAGGCTCGCCTGCATCTCGGGGGAGGAAGAGGCGACAGGCATTTCTATAACGACCTTCTTTGAGCTCCTGGAGAAGATGAAGCTAGCAGTGGAAGCGGGGGACTTTAGCATGTCGCCCCCTTCTGATGACATTGGGGATAACGTCTCATATTCACCACCACTGCTACTGGGGAATGAGGTGGAGGATGGCATTCTAAAGCGCGTTAGAAGACCATCTCTGGAAGACATGGCCGCTGTCTTCATGCGGATAGCTTCCTGCAAGCGCATCGAGGGGGCGATGATCGATGGTGATGATGACTTCAACGACAGAGGTGTGGATTTTATAGATGGGGATTTCCGGATTGGTTTTTGGGGTGTTGTGTTCTGGGATCCAGGGGTTGGGATTGGACTCTGATCGTGAGCATGTGGATTCCCCTTGTTGTAATTATTGTCGTTGTCGGAAGGCGTTTTCATCTGGTCTTCACTGACGTTGACCGATCTGAGACGTACCATTTGAAGCAGAGAGGGTGTGACCAGTGGAATGTTGGCGTCTTCTTTGGGAATGGGGGCACTGTTGTGCCTAGACAGATGCTCTGTGCTCCTGGTCTCTCTGTTCACCAAGCTGAGCTGTCTCCTGGAAGGGGGTTGGTTCTCAAATGGGAGGGGGAGAAGAGGTGGGACATTGACGGGGGTGGAATGGGGGCACTCACAGCAGGCTCAGAGTGCATCGGATCTTCAAATTGTACAGGCGAAGGGAGGGGGACACTGATAAGAGATGGAGGAGAGATACTCGAGGGGGGCAACAAGGCGGTTTTCATTGGTGGTGGGGGAGCAGCCTCCTGGAGTGAGGGAGAGACACCCTCTGATAGAGCCAGGACTTCATGTGACTGAGGAGAAGTTTGTGTTGGTTGAGTTATGGCTTCCTGCATTGTGATTGACTGCTGGGCAGATTGCTTGACCTCTGCCTCTTTCTTATTGGGCTGAACTGGAGAAACAACAGTTGACTCATTTGCGGGAATTGCTTGGAGCTCAGCTGATTCAGATACCTCAGAGCTGGTTTCATCAGTTGGAACAGCATTAGAATTCAGAATCACCTCTTCAGGTCTATCCTCCTTCATCTCCATTTGAGCCGGAATGGGTGACAGATCTGCAGTTTCCCCATTCACAGTTGCCCCAGCCACAGTTGCTCCATTCACAGTTTCCGTAACCTCCTCCACATCCAGAGCCACAATGGACGCCTCCTGGACATCAGTGACTGTGTTACAGCTCTCCACTACATCTGGCAAGCTCTCCGTCATGAAGGGAGGGGGAGGAGGTGGAAAGTCCATCTCATCTGGCTCATCAAAGACTGAATCTGCCTGCTCCTCTGGTGGGGGTGGAGGGGGCCAGCAGAGCTCTACTATGGGAATCTCTTCCTCACACTCCTCCTCTACCTCGGATGGGGGAGTGGACACTAAGGAGGGAGGTGTCTTAGAAGGGGGTGGAGGAGGGTGGTGGGCAGGGGGAGGAGATGCTGGAGGAGAGACCCTGTCCACTTTGGGAGGCTCCATGGCAAGGGTCTGTGTAAATGCCTCTGGTTTAGTGGGACTTTCCTCTGTAGTGTTTTCAGTAGCACTCTGACCTTCGACCTCCTTAGTTACTACTTCAACTTCCTTAGCAACTACCTCAACTTCCTTAGCAACTACCTCAACTTCCTTAGCAACTACCTTAACTTCCTTAGCAACTACCTCAACCTCAACTTCCTTAGCTACCACCTCTACCTCTGCCTGTAGGGAACACTTCTCACTCTCGCTGGGAGATTCTACCTTCTCCTCTACTGTGACCTCATCAAATGGCAACTTTGGTTGAATGTCTGTTGTTACTTGAACTACAGGTTCTTTTCTACGAGTACTTTTCTTCATGACAGGAGGGGGTTCCTTCTTTGGAATCGTCGCTAAACTAACTTGTGTCTCCAGACTCTCTTCTTGATCCTTGACCTGTACAATACTACTACTACTCTTCTCCTGGTTCTGGTTCTGGACCTCTACACTTACCCTCTCTGCGATCATCTCCGGACTTCCTTTTTCTTTCGTTTGACTTTCTGTGCTCTCGACTCCCTGACTAACACAATCGGATACCTCAGACACCTGCTCTAGCGTAGGCTCAGTTTCTTCTTTCGAAACAATGTATTTGATTTCTGATTTTATCAAAGGGACTTCCTCTACGGTAGCCTGCTTTTCATCTGAGCCTTGAGACTCTTTGCTAGCTTCAGTTTGAGGTTCCTGCTTTTGCTTAATGATGTCAGCTTCATATTTTAGTTCCTGTTGCCTCTGGAGCTGTGCTAGCCTGTTGACGTTGGGGCAAGGACCGCACAGCAGTTCGAAGGTGTGTCTGTTGTGGGCCCAGGTTTCTGGGGGTGGCGGGGAAGGGGCTTTGATGTTGGGGGGTGGCGGAATGTTAAGCAGCTCTCTGATCGCCATGTATGCAGAGCAATGGGTCGGGGTCACCGTTGGTGGCTTTTCTGTTGTCCTTAGAGACGGAGGTGGGGAGGCCTGCTGGGGTGTGCTAGGGATGTTTTTTGAAGCCTCTTGATTGACGTGGTCTGAGGTGGCTGAAGACAGGGAGTTGAGGGAAGACGAGACAGAGGCTGCCGAGGAGGAAGCTCTTGAACCGGAACGTTCCGGTTTGACCGGCATCTTCTGGTGTTTACCTGGCGAGGCGAAAGGGCAGATCCCCTTGAGGGAGAGCGTCGGCGTTCCACTCTGCGTTGAGTACCCACTGGAGGGGGACATGGTCTTTTCAAATGTATCTCCCTCTGAGGGAGCTTTCTGTGGGGAAGAGCTGCTGGACCCTGGCCTACCACCAGGGGGGGGCTGTGTGGGACGCAGAGGATTAGAGGCTGTGGAGGATCTTGTACCATTTAAAGAGTTAAACGCAGATGAGTTGGATACAGGGATAGAGCTCTTTGTGATTTCTTTGTAGAGCTCTTTAGAGATCTCGATAGTAACCAAGCTTGTGTCCTCCGCAGCCTCACCACCCACAGAGTCACTGAGGTCTTTCATCTCCACCAGTCGCCTCTTTATCATCTCCTCATGATGCAGGGAGTTGGTTCTCCTGGGGGGAGCCGGGGGCAGCTTGGTCTTCATGACCGACAGACTGCGAGAGAATCTGTGAGAGTCTCCTCCAACATCTCTCATCTCCCCAGCACTGACAGGCCCAGATAGATCCGACTCAGGTCCCCCCTGAGCAGTTGCAGTACCAGTAACCTTACTGGTGCTGCTGACCCAGCTAGCTGAGCTTTGTAGGCTCACCAGGTCCTGGTCCCCAGCACCAGGCTGCTGCAGCAGTCTCTCCTGCCCAACGAGGCTCACTGTCTGTGGGTTAGCAGGTCCGAAGCTCCCCTTCGTGGAGGAGATGGCGGAGCAGTTGGACTTGATCATCTCGGAAGACTGCGAGTGGCTCCAGCCGGATCCCGAAGTCACTGAGCGTGTGGTCGCCGTAGAGCCATTGTCACGGGAACTACTGTCACCATGGGAAAGGGCTTCGCCGCCGTCATAGCAACCATCGCCACCCGACCTCCTCGAAGATGCGGGGCTTGCTGACGACACAGATGCCGGGCTGCTCTTGCTGACGGTGTGGACCGTTCCTTTCCCATTGTGTCCATTGGTGTGGCTGGTTCTGCGGTCAATCTGTATGACGTCGACGGAGGCCGGCAGGTAGGCGTTGGGGATGATCTTAGACAGGTAGGTGGCCTGGGGAGAGATGGACATCACCGGACCCTGGGAGGAGGCAAACACAAGGATCAACATGGAGCTGTGGAGCTGTCATATTATGTAGAGAACTGTGGAGCTGTCATATTATGTAGAGAATTGTGGAGCTGTCATACTATGTAGAGAACTGTGGAGCTGTCCTACTATGTAGAGAACTGTGGAGCTGTGGAGCTGTCATATTATGTAGAGAACTGTGGAGCTGTCATATTATGTAGAGAACTGTGGAGCTGTCATATTATGTAGAGAACTGTGGAGTTGTCATATTATGGAGAACTGTGGAGCTGTGGAGCTGTCATATTATGCAGAGAACTGTGGAGCTGTGGAGCTGTCATTATGTAGAGAACTGTGGAGCTGTTATATTATGTAGAGAACTGTGGAGCTGTCATATTATGTAGAGAACTGTGGAGCTGTGGAGCTGTTATATTATGTAGAGAACTGTGGAGCTGTGGAGCTGTCATATTATGTAGAGAACTGTGGAGAACTGTGGAGCTGTTATATTATGTAGAGAACTGTGGAGCTGTCATATTATGTAGAGAACTGTGGAGCTGTTATATTATGTAGAGAACTGTGGAGCTGTGGAGCTGTTATATTATGTAGAGAACTGTGGAGCTGTCATATTATGTAGAGAACTGTGGAGCTGTCATATTATGTAGAGAACTGTGGAGCTGTCATATTATGTAGAGAACTGTGGAGCTTTAAGGATATGGATCTTATTTCAGTTGTTCAGATAACATGCTTGATGGTAGATGACCATGTGACGTGACTAGCAGAATCCCAGGGAAATGTATAAGTGCCATTTAGCAGACATTGTTTATCCAGTAGTGGGGGCAAACATTTCCGTATAGATTACCCCAGCAGGGAGAAACGTGGAGACAAACACCGTTCACTCACAAGTGGCTCCTGGAGGAAGTTGGGGAATCCAACCGAGCAAGAGGAGGTCGTGCCCGGCACGGCCAGAGATTTGGGCCTCTGGGTGGAGGAGAGACGAGAGTCCAGTCCCCTGTGGTGCCTGAAGCCCTGGTCGTCCCTGTAAACAGACTGGAGGTGGTGTCTCAACAGCTGCTCCTCTCTGGATGCCTATTTAGGTGAGATTGGTTGTCATTCTTGTTTAACATGAACAATAACTACCTTAGTTTCAAAGAATCCTTATTGGAAATAAAACCGAAGTTATGTTTTGTCATGAACGTAGCAGTCTGTAATTAAAAGTATGACACTGTAACTTAAAGCAGAAAATAAATGTACTTGATCAGCTGGGGTTGTAAAAGTAAAAACAAGCCTCACCGCCAGTTCTGAGATATGTACCTTAGCTCCATCGTGGTTGGCTAGAGGGGTCTCTCCGTCGATGGTGGGGATGACGACCACATCTGGTTGGCTGTCACTACCTTGTCCTCCAGAGCCGTTCGGGAGCTTGGAAGGAACTTGGTACGCAGACCCACTGTGCAGGTCTAGAAGGAGAACGGAGGGAAAACATCGTATCACCTCATTTGAATATGACAAAAGATCGTACCATTGATTTGACTTCTTTTAAATGACAAGGTGGCTCAGGCTATTCGTTCAGTATAGATCCCATTTTATTCAGTGAAACCACTAACCCTGGAACGTTGTTGGTTCGCGGGGACTTCGTAAAGTGAAGCTCAGTGCAATCCATCCGCTACATACGTACCCAGCTCTCTCTGGACCTGCTGGGGTATGCCCATGATAGTTGTCCTCCTGCTCCTGTTCTTCACCTTCTCTAGTCTTTTCACTGGGTTCAGAGGCTTGAACGTGGAGCCTGAGAGATGAGGGTTTAGAGAAGGATGAAGGATAAGACAACTGCATTTATGAGTAAAGATGTGATGCGGGCTTAAATGCACTTTAAAAGTTTGATTTGATTCGAAGGGATGAAAGGAGAGATGAAGAGGGAGGAGAGTTAATATATTATATACAATATTGAGAATCACAGTCGGATTCAATAGTGAACGATTGGAATAGTGTTTGGAGAAGATTTTCAAAGAGAAGGACAGAAATGTGTTGGATTTAGGGCTGTGACGGTCATGGGATTTTGGATGAATGGTAATTGGCCAACCAAATGACTACGGCCTCCGAAATAACCGTTCGAAATAGCAAAACCACAACAAAGAAGACATCTTTTTTTTCCTCTCCTAACCCGGTGCTGCCGTAGATTACATTTGTTTGTGCTTCTGCTGACGGGACGGTCAGGCATTTGTTTAGGAGCGACGAAGTTTCATCCTGTTAATTTAAGAGGCTGTGTTACCACAGAAACGGACTCAACCGCACAAACGGCTGACCGTCCGGTCTTCAGTCAATTGTTTGAAAAAAACAACAACTTATGACTGTTATTTAAAAAAAACTGTTATGACTGTTATTTAAAAAAAACTGTTATGACTGTTATTTAAAAAAAAACTGTTATGACTGTTATTTAAAAAAAAAACTGTTATGACTGTTATTTTTTATTTTCAGGGCGTTCTTCGTTCGTAACTGTCGGTAACATGGTTATATGGTAATTTTGCCAGCCCTAGTTGGAATGGTTTCGGCTTCAGGAACTCAGAGGGTCTGGTTGTAAATTACAACGAGATTCAGTGAGAGGGAATCAATGAGTATTATGGGATTCAGAGCCTTGCCCCCAAGCTGGACCATATCAGGAAGAGGCAGAGCACTATTTGGATGGTAGAGACATTCCAAGACAGTAACAAACTACAGCTCTCTCTCTCTCTGTGTGTGTGTGTGTGTGCGTGTGTGTGTGTGTGTGTGTGTGCTCGCGTGCGTGCGTGCGTGTGTGTGTGTGTGTGTGTGTGTGCTCGCGTGCGTGCGTCTGTGTGTGTGTGTGTGTGCTCGCGTGCGTGCGTGCGTGTGTGTGTGTGTGTGTGTGTGTGTGTGTGTGCTCGCGTGCGTGCGTGCGTGTGTGTGTGTGTGTGTGCGTGTGTGCTGCGTGTGTGTGAGTGTGTGCGTGTGTGCGCATGCGTGTGTGTTTTGACTATTCTTTGTGTGTAACGAGATCCTCTGGTTTTGTCGACAGGTCTAAACAGAATCTAACCACAGTAGACAGTAGAGACCCAGTAGACAGTAGAGACCCAGTAGACAGAAGAGACCCAGTAGACAGAAGAGACCCAGTAGACAGAAGAGACCCAGTAGACAGAAGAGACCCAGTAGACAGAAGAGACCCAGTAGACAGAAGAGACCCAGTAGACAGTAGAGACCCAGTAGAGACAGAAGAGACCCAGTAGAGATAGAAGAGACCCGGTAGAGACCCAGAAGAGACCCAGTAGAGATAGAAGAGACCCAGTAGACAGTAGAGACCCAGTAGACAGTAGAGACCCAGTAGACAGTAGAGACCCAGAAGACATTAGAGACCCTGTAGAGACAGTAGAGAGACAGTAGAGACAGAAGAGACTCAGTAGAGACCCAGTAGAGACAGAAGAGACCCAGTAGAGACAGTAGAGACCCAGTAGAGACAGTAGAGACCCAGTAGAGACCGAAGAGTCCCAGTAGAGACAGACGAGACCCAGTAGAGACAGTAGAAACCCAGTAGAGACAGAAGAGACCCAGTAGAGACAGAAGAGACCCAGTAGAGACCCAGTAGAGACATAATAGACCCAGTAGAGACATAATAGACCCAGTAGAGACAGAAGAGACCCAGTAGAGACCCAACGTAGAGACAGAAGAGACCCAGTAGAGACAGAAGAGACCCAGTTGAGACAGAAGAGACCCAGTAGAGACCCAGTAGAGATAGAAGAGACCCGGTAGAGACCCAGAAGAGACCCAGTAGAGATAGAAGAGACCCGGTAGAGACCCAGAAGAGACCCAGTAGAGACAGAAGAGACCCAGTAGACAGTAGAGACCCAGTAGACAGTAGAGACCCAGTAGACAGTAGAGACCCAGTAGACAGTAGAGACCCAGTAGACAGTAGAGACCCTGTAGAGACAGTAGAGAGACAGTAGAGACAGTAGAGAGACAGTAGAGACAGAAGAGACTCAGTAGAGACCCAGTAGAGACAGAAGAGACCCAGTAGAGACTGAAGAGACCCAGTAGAGACTGAAGAGACCCAGTAGAGACAGTAGAAACCCAGTAGAGACAGAAGAGACCCAGTAGAGACAGAAGAGACCCAGTAGAGACCCAGTAGAGACAGAATAGACCCAGTAGAGACATAATAGACCCAGTAGAGACAGAAGAGACCCAGTAGAGACCCAGTAGAGACAGAAGAGACCCAGTAGAGACAGAAGAGACCCAGTAGAGACAGAAGAGACCCAGTAGAGACAGAAGAGACCCAGTAGAGACAGAAGAGACCCAGTAGAGACCCAGTAGAGACAGAATAGACCCAGTAGAGACATAATAGACCCAGTAGAGACAGAAGAGACCCAGTAGAGACCCAGTAGAGACAGAAGAGACCCAGTAGAGACAGAAGAGACCCAGTAGAGACAGAAGAGACCCAGTAGAGACAGAAGAGACCCAGTAGAGACAGAAGAGACCCGGTAGAGACCCAGAAGAGACCCAGTAGAGACAGAAGAGACCCAGTAGACAGTAGAGACCCAGTAGACAGTAGAGACCCAGTAGACAGTAGAGACCCAGTAGACAGTAGAGACCCAGAAGACATTAGAGACCCTGTAGAGACAGTAGAGAGACAGTAGAGACAGAAGAGACTCAGTAGAGACAGAAGAGACCCAGTAGAGACCCAGTAGAGACCGAAGAGTCCCAGTAGAGACAGACGAGACCCAGTAGAGACAGTAGAAACCCAGTAGAGACAGAAGAGACCCAGTAGAGACCCAGTAGAGACATAATAGACCCAGTAGAGACAGAAGAGACCCAGTAGAGACCCAACAGAGAGACAGAAGAGACCCAGTAGAGACAGAAGAGACCCAGTAGAGACAGAAGAGACCCAGTAGAGACAGAAGAGACCCAGTAGAGACCCAGTAGAGACAGAAGAGACCCAGTAGAGACAGAAGAGACCCAGTAGAGACCCAACAGAGAGACAGTAGAGACCCAGTGGAGACAGAAGAGACCCAGTAGAGCGACAGTAGATGCCCAGTAGAGACAGAAGAGACCCAGTAGAGACCCAGTAGAGACCCAACAGAGAGACAGTAGAGACCCAGTAGAGACAGAAGAGACCCAGTAGAGACCCAGTAGAGACAGAAGAGACCCAGTAGAGACCCAACAGAGAGACAGTAGAGACCCAGTAGAGAGAGTAGATTTCCAGTAGAGACAGAAGAGACCCAGTAGAGCGACAGTAGATGCCCAGTATAGACAGTTTGTTGCATGCACTATGCTTTGTGGACAGAGGTTGCTCTCCGGTTTTGTGTTGAAACAAAGGTGTTGTTGAATTTATTGTGTCTTATTGTTTCGACCTTAGGCCTATATTTCACGCAAGGCATATGAACTAACAGGTTATAGAGCAAACAACGCAATTATCACAACGCATTGGTTGTAATTCTTTTTTCTTTTTTTCTGTCTTCCCCGGTGATTTTACCCAGGCACCACTGCTGGATTCATGGAACCTTCTGGAAAAGCTTGTGTCTGTTGAGAAACCAGAGGCCTTTGGCATCGCCCTGCTCAGGTTCTCTCACAAGAATGTGTCTTGCAGGTGAAGCGACACACACACACACACACACACACACACACACACACACACACACACACACACACACACACACACACACACACAGACACACACACAGACACACACACACACACACACAGACAGACACACACACACACACACACAGACACACACACACACAGACACACACACACACACAGACACACACACACACACACAGACACAGACACACACGCACAAAAACCGATCTTCTCCTTTACCTTGACGCGTGATCACGGGTCTCGTGGACATGGCTGACGATACAGCGGAGGTCGCCGCGGTAACAGAATTCCCGGCGGTGCTTCCGGACTCCTGACATCCATCCCAGTGGTTGGAGCTCACATCCTGTTCTGGCTGGAGAGAGGGATTACAGGAGTGAGTGTTAGGGAAACAAGGTATTCCGTCTCTGTGTCTCTGTGCAAAAAGCTGTTGTCTGCTCCGCTCTTTTAGTCCTTGATTAGCCACATAAGATTGCATCAAATAAACCACTACTTACGAGGCCACTCTGGTCATCCTGAAAGTCCACTCCATTGTTATATTCTGATGGAGAAACAAAAAGGGTATTCAATCACAGATAAATCCATACACGATAGCGCCAACAACGACATTCAACCATCTGGAGTTGAACCCCAGTGATATGGTCTGAGTACAAATCTTCATATTGTATACTGTTTAGAGTGTGTAGTACTCACCCTCTTGTAGGGAGTAGTGAGAACATACTGGGCATTCGGGAAAGTATTCAGACCCCTTCACTTTTTTCCACATTTTGTTTACGTTACAGCTTAATTGTAAAATGGATTAAAACAATTAAAAAATATATCTACACACGATACCCCAGTGTAAGGAGCAACGCTAAGAGATGAGAAGCAAATGCAGGGAGTATTTGCCTGGGAAAACGGAGATCAAAACAAGAACATCATCTGAACAGGGGGAACAAAACGACATAACGACACAAATTCTGACACAGGGAACAAACTGAGGAGCACACAGATATAGAGGGGGTGGGGGGTAATCAACAAGGTAATGAGAGTCCAGGTGAGTCCAAAATAGCTGTGTGTTTTATTTTTATTTGATTTATTTTTATTTCACCTTTTATTTAACCAGGTAGGCCAGTTGAGAACACCTTTATTTAACCAGGTAGGCCAGTTGAGAACACCTTTATTTAACCAGGTAGGCTAGTTGAGAACACCTTTATTTAACCAGGTAGGCTAGTTGAGAACACCTTTATTTAACCAGGTAGGCCAGTTGAAAACACCTTTATTTAACCAGGTAGGCCAGTTGAGAACACCTTTATTTAACCAGGTAGGCTAGTTGAGAACACCTTTATTTAACCAGGTAGGCCAGTTGAGAACACCTTTATTTAACCAGGTAGTCTAGTTGAGAACACCTTTATTTAACCAGGTAGGCTAGTTGAGAACACCTTTATTTAACCAGGTAGGCCAGTTGAGAACACCTTTATTTAACCAGGTAGGCTAGTTGAGAACACCTTTATTTAACCAGGTAGGCCAGTTGAGAACACCTTTATTTAACCAGGTAGGCCAGTTGAGAACACCTTTATTTAACCAGGTAGGCCAGTTGAGAACACCTTTATTTAACCAGGTAGGCCAGTTGAGAACACCTTTATTTAACCAGGTAGGCCAGTTGAGAACACCTTTATTTAACCAGGTAGGCCAGTTGAGAACACCTTTATTTAACCAGGTAGGCCAGTTGAGAACACCTTTATTTAACCAGGTAGGCCAGTTGAGAACACCTTTATTTAACCAGGTAGGCTAGTGGAGAACACCTCTATTTAACCAGGTAGGCTAGTGGAGAACACCTCTATTTAACCAGGTAGGCTAGTTGAGAACACCTTTATTTAACCAGGTAGGCCAGTTGAGAACACCTTTATTTAACCAGGTAGGCTAGTGGAGAACACCTTTATTTAACCAGGTAGGCTAGTTGAGAACACCTTTATTTAACCAGGTAGGCTAGTGGAGAACACCTCTATTTAACCAGGTAGGCTAGTAGAGAACACCTTTATTTAACCAGGTAGGCTAGTGGAGAACACCTCTATTTACACCAGGTAGGCTAGTGGAGAACACCTTTATTTAACCAGGTAGGCTAGTTGAGAACACCTTTATTTAACCAGGTAGGCTAGTGGAGAACACCTCTATTTAACCAGGTAGGCTAGTTGAGAACACCTTTATTTAACCAGGTAGACTAGTGGAGAACACCTTTATTTAACCAGGTAGGCTAGTGGAGAACACCTTTATTTAACCAGGTAGGCTAGTTGAGAACACCTTTATTTAACCAGGTAGGCTAGTGGAGAACACCTCTATTTAACCAGGTAGGCTAGTAGAGAACACCTTTATTTAACCAGGTAGGCCAGTTGAGAACACCTTTATTTAACCAGGTAGGCCAGTTGAGAACACCTTTATTTAACCAGGTGGGCCAGTTGAGAACACCTTTATTTAACCAGGTGGGCCAGTTGAGAACACCTTTATTTAACCAGGTAGGCCAGTTGAGAACACCTTTATTTAACCAGGTAGGCCAGTTGAGAACACCTTTATTTAACCAGGTAGGCCAGTTGAGAACACCTTTATTTAACCAGGTGGGCCAGTTGAGAACACCTTTATTTAACCAGGTGGGCCAGTTGAGAACACCTTTATTTAACCAGGTAGGCCAGTTGAGAACAAGTTCTCATTTACAAATGTGACCTGGCCAAGATAAAGCAAAGCAGTGCGACACAAACAACAACACAGAGTTACACATGGAATAAACAAGAGTACAGTCAATAACACAATAGAAAAAAATGAAAGTCTATATACAGTGTGTGCGCAAATAGCGTCAGGAGGTATTGCAATAAATAGGCCATAGTAGCAAAGTAATTAAAATTTTGCAGATTAACACTGGAGTGACAGATGAGCAGATGATGATGAGCAGATGATGGTGTATAAGTAGTGATACTGGTGTGCAAAAGAGCAGAAAAGTTAATAAAAACAATATGGGGATGAGGTAGGTAGATTGGGTGGGCTATTTACAGATGGGCTATCTGTTAGCTGCTCAGATAGCTGACGTTTAAAGTTAGTGAGGGAAATAAAAGTCTCCAGCTTCAGTGATTTTTGCAATTAGTTCCAGTCAGTGGCAGCAGAGAACTGGAAGGAAAGGCAGCCAAAGGAGGTGTTGGCTTTGGGGATGACCAGTGATGATGTAATGATGGTTACAGGTGTGCATAATGAAGGAGACGGGGACGCGGGAGCAGGCGTGACACCCATAATGACAAGCAAAAACCTGGCAATACCACATTTACATAAGTATTCAGACCCTTTGCTATGAGACTTGAGCTCTGGTGCATCCTGTTTCCATTGATCATCCTTGAGATGTTTCTACAACTTGATTGGAGTCCACCTGTGGTAAATTCAATTGATCGGACATGATTTGGAAAGGCACACACCTGTCTATATAAGGTCCCACAGTTGACAGTGCATCAGAGCAAAAAACAAGCCATGAGGTCGAAAGAACTGTCCATAGATTGAAGCCACTCCTAAATAAATGGCACATGACAGCCTACTTGGAGTTTGCCAAAAGGCACCTAAAGACTCTCAGACCATGAGAAACAAGATTCTCTGATATGATGAAACAAAGATTGAACTCTTTGGCCTGAATGCCAAGCGTCATGTCTGAAGGAAACCTGGCACCATCGCTATGGTGAAGCATTGTGGTGGCAGCATCACGCTGTGGAGATGTTTTTCAGAGGGAGGGACTGGGAGACTAGTCAGGATCGAGGGAAAGATGAACGGAGCAAAGTAAAGAGAGATCCTTGGTGAAAACCAGGACCTCAGACTGGGGTGAAGGTTCACCTTCCTATAGGACAACGACCCTAAGCACACAGCCAAGACAGTGCAGGAGTGGCTTCGGGACAAGTCTCTGAATGTCCTTGAGTGGTCCAGCCAGAGCCCGGACTTGAACCCGATCGAACATCTCTGGAGAGACCTGAAAATAGCTGTGCTGCGACGCTTCCTATCCAACCTGACAGAGCTTGAGAGGATCTGCAGAGAAGAATGGGAGAAACTCCCCTGATACAGGTGTGCCAAGCTTGTAGCATCATACCCAAGAAGAATTAAGGCTTTAATCGCTGCCGAAGGTGCTTCAACAAAGTACTAAGTAAAGGGTCTGAATACTTATGTAAATATGAGTTTTGTTTTAAATCTTTAATATTTAATCATATTTGCTTACAGTTTCTCATTATGGGGTATTGTGGTTTCATTATGGGGGTATTGTGATGTCATTATGGGGGTATTGTGATGTCATTATGGGGTATTCTGATGTAATTATGGGGGTATTGTGATGTCATTATGGGGTATTGTGATGTAATTATGGGGGTATTGTGATGTCATTATGTGGTATTGTGATGTAATTATGGGGGTATTGTGATGTCATTATGGGGGTATTGTGATGTCATTATGGGGGTATTGTGTGTACATTGATAAGGACACATTTTTATTTCATCAATTTTAGAACAAGGCTGTAACGTAACAAACTGTGGAAAAAGTCAAGGGGCCTGAATACTTTCAGAATGAACTGTATCTTATATTGTTACTGTTTAGAGTGGTTAATGCTGCCCCTGCTGTTGTAGTATCTGTAACCCCTCCCGGGCCTCAGTGTGTAGTGTGTAGTGTGCAGTGTGTAATGCTGCCCCTGCTGTTGTAGTATCTGTAACCCCTCCCGGGCCTCAGAGTGTAGTGTGTAGTGTGCAGTGTGTAGTGTGCAGTGTGTAGTGTGTAGTGTGTAGTGTCACTACCTTCTTGTTGCAGTATCTTTAACCCCTCCTGTGCCTCAGTGTGTAGTGTGCAGTGTGTAGTGTGCAGTGTGTAGTGTGTAGTGTGCAGTGTGTAGTGTGTAGTGTGCAGTGTGTAGTGTGTAGTGTGCAGTGTGTGTGTGTCACTACCTTCTTGTTGCAGTATCTTTAACCCCTCCTGTGCCTCAGTGTGTAGTGTGTAGTGTGCAGTGTGTAGTGTGTATTGTCACTACCTTCTTGTTGCAGTATCTTTAACCCCTCCCGGGCCTCAGTGTGCAGGTCCTCTAGGTACTGAGGGCGACTGCCCTCAATGAACACATTCTCCTGGTAGTGTGAGGAGGAGGCTGTGTAGTGAACTGTCAACCTCTTCTGCTCATCCTGACCCTTAGGACCAGCTAGGGAGGGAGGGAGGGAAGAGGGAGAGAGAGAGAGAGAGACAGACAGACAGACAGAGAGAGAGAGTTTAATAACAATGTATTGATCACCAAGAGATTGCGTTATCCAACATCTCTCTATATATACAGTTAATTTGCAAATAAATTTATTAAAAATCCAACATGTGATTTCCTGGATTTTTTTTCTCTCATTTTGTCTGTCATAGTTGAAGTGTACCTATGATGAAAATTACAGGCCTCTCTCATCTTTTTAAGTGGGAGAACTTGCACAATTGGTGGTTGACTAAATACTTTTTTGCCCCACTGTATATACTTTTGAAGTTGGAAGTTTACATACACTTAGGATGGAGTCATTAACTTGTTTTTCAACAACTCCACAAGTGTACCTGTGGATGTATTTCAAGGCCTACCTTCAAACTCAGTGCCTCTTTGCTTGACATCATGGTAAAATCTATGTGTGGTGCTGTTGAGAAGGATAACATATATACTGTTGAAGTTTACATTACAACTAGTTTACATACACTTAGGTTGGAGTCAATAAAACTCGTTTTTCAACCACTCTACAAATGTCTTGTCAACAAATGTTGGTCCATTCCTCCCGACAGAGCTGGTGTAATGGAGTCAGGTTTGTAGGCCTCCTTGCTCGCACACTCTTTTTCAGTTCTGCCCACAAATGTTCTATTAGATTGAGGTCAGAGCGTGATGGCCACTCCAATACCTTGACTTTGTTGTCCTGAGGCCATTTTGACACAACTTTGGAAGTATGCTTGGGGTCATTGTCCATTTGGAAGACCCATGTTATCCATTTCCTCAACAACCCCATATATCCCATAAATCAAACAGGGATTTGTGACTGAGGAGTCAGCTGGGCTCTTGGTTGGGATTTGGGCTGGAACCAGCAACCCTGCAGTTACAAGCCAAGTGCCCCCTGTGCCATAAAGACTCAGACCTCTTGGTAGACCTTTTTATATGCTCATACATAGAGGCACCCTACACAGTTGTGTGACTGCTTTCTGGTTAGTGACTGGCAACAGGACCTGTATAACAGTGCTTGGCAACACATTACATTAATACAAGCATTACAGCCCTGTAACATCCTGAAAGTTAGAGCAGACTGCCTCCCCTTTCTGGTCTTTCATTCCACCCAATACCAGATCACTTCCTGCTCCCTCTCGTTCTCCTCCCTCATTCTCCCCCGTTCTCCTCCCTCTCGTTCTTCTCCCTCTCATTCTCCTAACTCATTTTCCCCCCTCGTTCTCCTCCCTCGTTCTCCTCCCTCGTTCTCCTCCCTCTCGTTCTCCTCCCTCGTACTCATCCCTCTCATTCTCCTCCCTCGTTCTCCTCCCTCTCGTTCTCCTCCCTCATTCTCCTCCCTCCTCTCGTTCTCCTCCCTCGTACTCATCCCTCTCATTCTCCTCCCTCGTTCTCCTCCCTCTCGTTCTCCTCCCTCGTTCTCCTCCCTAGTTCTCCCTCTTTTACTCCTCCCTCGTCTCCTCCCTCGTCTCCTCCCTCGTTCTCCTCCCTCGTTCTCCTTTCCCTCTCTCTGGCCTTTCTGTCTGTCCTTTATACCTCTTTACCTTTCCTGAACTCTTAGTCCTTCTCTCTCTCTCTCTCTCTCCTTCTCCATCTCTCTCTCTCTCTCTTTTCCTTCTATCCTCACCATATCTCTCTCTCCTTCTCTCCATATCTCTCTCTCTCTCTCTCTCTCTCTCTCTCTCTCTCTCTCTCTCTCTCTTTTCATTCTCTCCATATCTCTCTCTCTCTCTCTCTCTCTCTCTCTCTCTTTTCATTCTCTCCATATCTCCATATCTCTTTCTCTCCTCTCTCTCTCTCTCTCTCTCAATTCAATTTCAATTCAAGGGGCTTTATTGGCATGGGAAACATATGTTAACATTGCCAAAGCAATGCAAAGCAAGCTCTATCTCTCTCTCCCTCTCTCTCTCTCTCTCTCTCTCTGTCTCTCTAGTATTTGTTTGGAGGTATGACAATGATATGCACTCTGTTCCATCACCAATTTCGCTTGGTATCACTATGTTCCATCACCAGTCTCTCTATGTATCTCTCTGTTCCATCACCAGTCTCTCTAGGTATCTCTCTGTTCCCATCACCAGTCTCCCTAGGTATCTCTCTTCCACCACTATTCTCCCTAGGTATCTCTCTGTTCCATCACTATTCTCCCTAGGTATCTCTCTGTTCCATCACTAGTCTCTCTAGGTATCCCTCTGTTCCATCACTAGTCTCTCTAGGTATCCCTCTTCCATCACCAATCTCTCTAGGTATCTCTCTGTTCCATCACTAGTCTCCCTAGGTATCTCTCTGTTCCATCACTAGTCTGTCTATGTAGCTCTCTGTTCCATCACTAGTCTCTCTGTTCCATCACCAATCTCTCTAGGTATCTCTCTGTTCCATCACTAGTCTCCCTAGGTATCTCTCTGTTCCATCACTAGTCTGTCTATGTATCTCTCAGTGTGATCACTAGTCTCTCTGTTCCATCACCAATCTCTCTAGGTATCTCTCTGTTCCATCACTAGTCTCCCTAGGTATCTCTCTGTTCCATCACTAGTCTGTCTATGTATCTCTCAGTGTGATCACTAGTCTCTCTAGGTATCCCTCTGTTCCATCGCCAATCTCTCTGTTCCATCACTAGTCTCCCTAGGTATCTCTCTGTTCCATCACTAGTCTCTTTACATATCTCGCTGTTCCATCACTAGTCTCTCCAGGTATCTCTCTGTTCCATCACTAGTCTCTCTAGATATCTCTCTGTTCCATCACTAGTCTCTCCAGGTATCTCTCTGTTCCATCACTAGTCTCCAGTTATCTCTCTGTTCCATCACCAGTCTCTCTAGGTATCTCTCTGTTCCATCACTAGTCTCTCTAGGTATCTCTCTGTTCCATCACCAGGCTCTCTAGGTATCTCTCTGTTCCATCACTAGTCTCTCTAGGTATCTCTCTGTTCCATCACCAGGCTCTCTAGGTATCTCTCTGTTCCATCACTAGTCTCTCTAGGTATCTCTCTGTTCCATCACCAATCTCTCTAGGTATCTCTCTGTTCCATCACTAGTCTCTCTAGGTATCTCTCTGTTCCATCACCAGTCTCTCTATGTATCTCTAGGTTCCATCACTAGTCTCTCTAGGTATCTCTCTGTTCCATCACTAGTCTCTCTAGGTATCTCTCTGTTCCATCACTAGTCTCTCTAGGTATCTCTCTGTTCCATCACTAGTCTCTCTAGGTATCTCTCTGTTCCATCACCAGTCTCTCTGTATCTCTCTGTTCCATCACTAGTCTGTCTTGGTATCTCTCTGTTCCATCACTAGTCTCTCTAGGTATCTCTCTGTTCCATCACCAGTCTCTCGTGGCGTGTGAGTATCATTGGCCTCTCACCACACACTCAATGTTTGGGGAACACGCCAATTGAATTTGCATGTGTGTGTGTGTATTTTTAGTAACCATCTGCTTGGCAGACTTTCCGGTCTTCGCCATCTCAGAGAGCTAACCCTGGATTGGCTACTCCCTGGTGTATCTCACCGCAGGTAGTCCATACGGAAGGAGATAATCTGGACTGGCCTGGTGCAGCACCTCACTTGGCACCCTATTCCCTATAGTGCACTAGAGCCCATAAGGCCCTGGTCTGAAGTAGTGCACTACATAGGGAATAGGGTGCCATTTTGGGACACAGATCTGGAATGTTTCTAAGATAAACATACTGCTGCCTTCTTAAGTAGTGAGGAGACAGAGGTTAGAGTAGTGAGGAGACAGAGAGGTTAGAGTAGTGAGGAGTCAGAGAGGTTAGAGTAGCGAGGAGACAGACATGTTAGAGTAGCGAGGAGACAGACATGTTAGAGTAGCGAGGAGACAGAGAGGTTAGAGTAGCGAGGAGACAGAGAGGTTAGAGTAGCGAGGAGACAGAGAGGTTAGAGTAGCGAGGAGACAGAGAGGTTAGAGTAGTGAGGAGACAGAGAGGTTAGAGTATTGAGGAGACAGAGAGGTTAGAGTAGAGAGGAGACAGAGAGGTTAGAGTAGAGAGGAGACAGAGAGGTTAGAGTAGTGAGGAGACAGAAAGGTTAGAGTAGTGAGGCGACAGAGAGGTCAGAGTAATGACGAGACAGAGAGGTTAGAGTAGTGACGAGACAGAGAGGTTAGAGTAGTGAGCAGACAGAGAGATTAGAGTAGCGAGGAGACGGAGAGGGGCCTTGTGTCTGGCAGGGATACAGATACAGTCACAGACGAGGAACAGCATTGTGGGATACAGGTACAGTCACATTGTCTATTAGGGTACAGGTACAGTCACATTGTGTCTAGTAGGGATACAGGTACAGTCACATTGTGTCTGTTAGGGATACAGGTGCAGGTGTGTGTTTGTCAGCTGAGAGGTGAACTGTTATCTCACACACACATAGGCACACACACACGCGCACACACACACGCGCACACACACGCGCACGCGCACACACACACACACACACACACACACACACACACACACACACACACACACACACACACACACTCACACACTCACACACACACACACACACACACACACACACACACACACACACACACACACACACACACACACACACACACACACACACAGTTCTCTCTCTCTCTCTCTCTCTCTCTCTCTCTTCTCTCTCTCCCCCAGGAGTTCCTTGTTAATGCCAACCACGTTGAGAGTATTGTTGAGTCGGAAGGAAATTGTTGATGCACCACACTCTAAGAAATACTGGGTTGTTTGGTTGACTCTACTGCTGGGTTGTTTGGTTGATCCTACTGCTGGGTTGTTTGGTTGACCCTACTGCTGGGTTGTTTGGTTGACTCTACTGCTGGGTTGTTTGGTTGACCCTACTGCTGGGTTGTTTGGTTGACTCTACTGGGTTGTTTGGTTGACTCTACTGCTGGGTTGTTTGGTTGACACTACTGGGTTGTTTGGTTGACTCTACTGCTGGGTTGTTTGGTTGACTCTACTGCTGGGTTGTTTGGTTGACTCTACTGCTGGGTTGTTTGGTTGACTCTACTGCTGGGTTGTTTGGTTGACTCTGCTGGGTTGTTTGGTTGACTCTACTGCTGGGTTGTTTGGTTGACTACTGCTGGGTTGTTTGGTTGACCCTACTGCTGGGTTGTTTGGTTGACTCTACAGCTGGGTTGTTTGGTTGACTCTACTGGGTAGTTTGGTTGACTCTACTGCTGGGTTGTTTGGTTGACCCTACTGCTGGGTTGTTTGGTTGACCCTACTGCTGGGTTGGGTTGCTGGGTTGTTTGGTTGACTCTACAGCTGGGTTGTTTGGTTGACCCTACTGCTGGGTTGTTTGGTTGACTCTACTGCTGGGTTGTTTGGTTGACTCTACTGCTGGGTTGTTTGGTTGACTCTACTGCTGGGTTGTTTGGTTGACTCTGCTGGGTTGTTTGGTTGACTCTACTGCTGGGTTGTTTGGTTGACCCTACTGCTGGGTTGTTTGGTTGACTCTACTGCTGGGTTGTTTGGTTGACTCTACTGCTGGGTTGTTTGGTTGACTCTACTGCTGGGTTGTTTGGTTGACTCTACTGCTGGGTTGTTTGGTTGACTCTACTGCTGGGTTGTTTGGTTGACTCTACTGCTGGGTTGTTTGGTTGACTCTACTGCTGGGTTGTTTGGTTGACTCTACTGCTGGGTTGTTTGGTTGACTCTACTGCTGGGTTGTTTGGTTGACTCTACTGCTGGGTTGTTTGGTTGACTCTACTGCTGGGTTGTTTGGTTGATCCTACTGCTGGGTTGTTTGGTTGACTCTACTGCTGGGTTGTTTGGTTGACTCTACTGCTGGGTTGTTTGGTTGATCCTACTGCTGGGTTGTTTGGTTGACTCTACTAGGTTGTTTGGTTGACTCTACTGCTGGGTTGTTTGGTTGACTCTACTACTGGGTTGTTTGGTTGACTCTACTGCTGGGCTGTTTGGTTGACTCTACTGGGTTGTTTAGTTGACTCTACCGCTGGGTTGTTTGGTTGACTCTACTGCTGGGTTGTTTGGTTGATCCTACTAGGTTGTTTGGTTGACTCTACTGCTGGGTTGTTTGGTTGACTCTACTGCTGGGTTGTTTGGTTGACTCTACTGCTGGGTTGTTTGGTTGACTCTACTGCTGGGTTGTTTGGTTGACTCTACTACTGGGTTGTTTGGTTGACTCTACTGCTGGGTTGTTTGGTTGACTCTACTGGGTTGTTTAGTTGACTCTACTGCTGGGTTGTTTGGTTGACTCCTGCTGGGTTGTTTGGTTGACTCTACTGCTGGGTTGTTTGGTTGACTCTACTGCTGGGTTGTTTGGTTGACTCTACTACTGGGTTGTTTGGTTGACTCTACTGCTGGGTTGCAGGTGTTGGCTGGTTTTCTTGAGAGAATCAGAGCCCTGAACCATCAGAGAATTAGATCAATGTTTCCATATCAATACTCACTTTATGACCAGAACCACTGTTCCCTGCCTCTGTGTGCGTGCTTGCATGTATGTGTGAGGGAGAAAGACAGAGTGAAAGCAGGGTTTAAGTTAGATTTATTCATATATATATATATATATATTATCTTTCTTTAACTAGGCAAGTCAGTTAAGAACAAATTCTTATTTACAATGACGGCTTACCCTAACCAGGACGGACTACCCCGGGCCAAACCCTAACCAGGACGACCTACCCCAGACAAACCCTAACCAGGATGACCTACCCCAGACAAACCCTAACCAGGACGACACTGGGACAATTCTGCGACACCCTATGGGACTCCCAATCATGGCCGGTTGTGATACAGCCTGGAATTGAACCAGGGTCTGTAGTGACACCCTTACACTGAGACCCCTGGGCCACTCGGAAGCCCCCAGATAGGAAGATAGAAAGATGGGTGAGAAAGAGAGAGAGAAAGATGAGAGAGAGAGTAGAGAGTAGAGAGAGAGAAAAGAGAAAGAGAAAGAGAGAGAGAGAGAGAGAGAGAAAGAAAGAAAGAAAGCGAGAAAGATGGGTGAGAGAGAGAGACAGAGAGAGAGAATCCAAATACAACCCATATTTATGCTTATTTATTTTATCTTGTGTCCTTTACCATTTGTACATTGTTAAAACACTGTATATACAGTGCCTTGCGAAATTATTCGGCCCCCTTGAACTTTGCGACCTTTTGCCACATTTCATGCTTCAAACATAAAGATGTAAAACTGTATTTTTTTGTGAAGAATCAACAACAAGTGGGACACAATCATGAAGTGGAACGACATTTATTGGATATTTCAAACTTTTTTAACAAATCAAAAACTGAAAAATTGGGCGTGCAAAATTATTCAGCCCCTTTACTTTCAGTGCAGCAAACTCTCTCCAGAAGTTCAGTGAGGATCTCTGAATGATCCAATGTTGACCTAAATGACTAATGATGATAAATACAATCCACCTGTGTGTAATCAAGTCTCCGTATAAATGCACCTGCACTGTGATAGTCTCAGAGGTCTGTTAAAAGCGCAGAGAGCATCATGAAGAACAAGGAACACACCAGGCAGGTCCGAGATACTGTTGTGAAGAAGTTTAAAGCCGGATTTGGATACAAAAAGATTTCCCAAGCTTTAAACATCCCAAGGAGCACTGTGCAAGCGATAATATTGAAATGGAAGGAGTATCAGACCACTGCAAATCTACCAAGACCTGGCCGTCCC
>NC_056441.1:5509048-5514048 GCF_018296145.1 Oncorhynchus tshawytscha | reverse complement strand
TATACCATCAGACTGTTAAACAGCCACCACTAACTCAGAGAGGCTGCTGCCTACATACAGACTACCCCTATACCATCAGACTGTTAAACAGCCACCACTAACTCAGAGAGGCTGCTGCCTACATACAGACTACCCCTATACCATCAGACTGTTAAACAGCCACCACTAACTCAGAGAGGTTGCTGCCTACATACAGACTACCCCTATACCATCAGACTGCTAAACAGCCACCACTAACTCAGAGAGGCTGCTGCCTACATACAGACTACCCCTATACCATCAGACTGCTAAACAGCCACCACTAACTCAGAGAGGCTGCTGCCTACATACAGACTACCCCTATACCATCAGACTGTTAAACAGCCACCACTAACTCAGAGAGGCTGCTGCCTACATACAGACTACCCCTATACCATCAGACTGCTAAACAGCCACCACTAACTCAGAGAGGCTGCTGCCTACATACAGACTACCCCTATACCATCAGACTGTTAAACAGCCACCACTAACTCAGAGAGGTTGCTGCCTACATACAGACTACCCCTATAACATCAGACTGCTAATCAGCCACCACTAACTCAGAGAGGCAGCTGCCTATGTTGAGACCCAATCACTGCCCACTTTAATAAATGGATCACTAGTCACTTTAAAAATGCCACTTTAATAATGTCTACATATCTTACATCACTCATCTCATATGTATATACTGTATATACTCTATACCATCTATCTGCTAACCATGTGACCAATAACATCTGCTAACCATGTGACCAATAACATCTGCTAACCATGTGACCAATAACATCTGCTAACCATGTGACCAATAACATCTGCTAACCATGTGACCAATGACATCTGCTAACCATGTGTATGTGACCAATAACATCTGCTAACCATGTGACCAATAACATCTGCTAACCATGTGACCAATAACATCTGCTAACCATGTGACCAATAACATCTGCTAACCATGTGACCAATAACATCTGCTAACCATGTGACCAATAACATCTGCTAACCATGTGACCAATGACATCTGCTAACCATGTGTATGTGACCAATAACATCTGCTAACCATGTGACCAATAACATCTGCTAACCATGTGACCAATAACATCTGCTAACCATGTGACCAATAACATCTGCTAACCATGTGACCAATAACATCTGCTAACCATGTGACCAATAACATCTGCTAACCATGTGACCAATGACATCTGCTAACCATGTGTATGTGACCAATAACATCTGCTAACCATGTGACCAATAACATCTGCTAACCATGTGACCAATAACATCTGCTAACCATGTGACCAATAACATCTGCTAACCATGTGACCAATGACATCTGCTAACCATGTGTATGTGACCAATAACATCTGCTAACCATGTGACCAATAACATCTGCTAACCATGTGACCAATAACATCTGCTAACCATGTGACCAATAACATCTGCTAACCATGTGACCAATAACATCTGCTAACCATGTGACCAATAACATCTGCTAACCATGTGACCAATGACATCTGCTAACCATGTGTATGTGACCAATAACATCTGCTAACCATGTGACCAATAACATCTGCTAACCATGTGACCAATAACATCTGCTAACCATGTGACCAATGACATCTGCTAACCATGTGTATGTGACCAATAACATCTGCTAACCATGTGACCAATAACATCTGCTAACCATGTGACCAATAACATTAGAATGGTACACGGGAGCGAGTGGATGGCCAACTGCTAAGCCTCTCTTTGTTCCTGTCTAGTCCCTGTAATGTCTGCCTCTCTATTTAGAGAACCAATCTCTGCATCTACTGTATGCTCTCTCTCTCGCTCTCTCTCTCGCTCTCTCTCGCTCTCTCTCTCTCTGTCTCTGTCTCTCTCTCTCTCTCTGTCTCTGTCTCTCTCTCTCTCTCTCTCTCTCTCTCTCTCTCTCTCTCTCTGTCTCTCTCTCTCTCTGTCTCTCTGTCTCTCTCTCTCTCTGTCTCTCTCTCTCTGTCTCTCTCTCTCTGTCTCTCTCTCTGTCTCTCTCTCTCTCTGTCTCTCTGTCTCTGTCTGTCTCTCTCTCTCTCTCTCTGTCTCTCTCTCTGTCTCTCCTCTCTGTCGGTCTCTCTCTCTCCTCTCTCTCTCTCTCTCTCTCTCTCTCTCTCTCTGTCTCTGTCTCTCTCTCTCTCTCTGTCTCTGTCTCTCTCTCTCTCTCTCGCTCTCTGTCTCTCCTCTCTGTCGGTCTCTCTCTCTCTCTCTCTCTCTCTCTCTCTGTCTCTGTCTCTCTCTCTCTCTCTCGCTCTCTGTCTCTCCTCTCTGTCGGTCTCTCTCTCTCTCTCTCTCTCGCTCTCTGTCTCTCCTCTCTGTCGGTCTCTCTCTCCCGCTCCCGCGCTCCTCAGGTTTATTACTGATGATGATTCTAGAACTCACCATTATGTATCAAAAGTATCAATAACTACTCCTCTTAAACTGTTTAAGCTAGAAACACCATTGAAACTTTAAAAAATGCAGACTGGTCTGGAATAGTGTGCTTTCATACAACCTTTTGATATGATTTTTAACTTCTCTGTGCTAGGGGGCAGTTTCCTGAATTCCGGATGACTGATGTGCCCAAAGTAAACTGCCTGTTACTCAGGCCCAGAAGCTGGGATATGCATATAATTGGTAGCAGTGGATAGACAACTCTCTGAAGTTTTTAAAACTGTTAACATGATGTCTGTGAGTATAATAGAACTGATATGGCAGGCAAAAACCCAAGGATAATCCATCAATATTTTTAATTTTTGAGGTCACAGGCCATTTCAATGCAAACCTATGGGATATTCAAAATAATTCCTCCCAGATTGCAGTTCCTATGGCTTCCACTAGATGGCAACAGTCTTTAGAAAGAGTTTCAGGCTTGTTTTTTGAAAAATGAACAAATATTATAACAATGGTGGAGCACATTCTAAGCATGAGACGATGAGTAAACAATATGACTTTTGACACCAATCAGCTTCCTTGACCGCTTTTCTCAACAAGGTGCCGTAGACAAAATCTTAAAGGGTATGGCGCCTTGGTCTACTTCTCTGATATACAGATCTGGAATCAGAACAGCAACAGTTACCAATCAACCCCCCTCACAGACAGACATTTCTTCACAGACAAGTCGTCTCTTGTTCTTGTCTTTTCAGCCTTTTATCTTCTGGATACATCTATTCATGAGATCCGAGGAAGATAAAAGTCAGGAGAAACCATCACATGGTTTAGGTTTAAATGTGTTAGAGGTTTGTCAACGTGACTCGTGTATTTCTGAGAAGTGAGGACAGGAAGTCTTTCACTTGTCCCGAGGCTCTGCTTTGAGGTGTAGGCGGCACCTGCAGGGTAGATGTACGACTGGAAAGATCATTTAAGTGATCATAGTCACACCAACCACATTATCTATGAACTAACAATGTCTGTGTTCTAGGGGCTGGGATGGGAAGCTCGCACACACATACACACACACACACACACACACACACACACACACACACATACACACACACATACACACACACATACACACACATACACACATACACACACATACACACACACACACACACACACACACACACACACACACACACACACATACATACACACACACACACACACACACACATACACACATTATAGGCTAGCTATAAGCACAGAGAGAGAATCTGGACGCACATTTTAATTCACTGACAATAAAGATAAAACACCAGGTAAAAGAAACTACGTGTTATTTTAGATTCTGAAACACAATTTTTGAATCACACATTAGGAATGCTTTTTAAAACACCTGAGGAACATTGCCAAGCTGCGGCCGTTTCTCTCTCTCAGGCTGATACAGAGAGACTCATCCATGCTTATATTACAAGCAGGCTTGACTACTGTGATGCTCTTCTCTCTGGTCTAATCAAGAAAGCTATGGGTCAACTACAAAACATACAGAATGCTGCAGCACAGGTACTGACCAAGACCAGACAGAGAGAACACATTACACTGGTTTTAAGGTCTCTGTACTGCAAAACATACAGAATGCTGCAGTACAGGTACTGACCAAGACCAGACAGAGAGAACACATTACACCGGTTTTAAGGTCTCTGTACTGTAAAACATACAGAATGCTGCAGTACAGGTACTGACCAAGACCAGACAGAGAGAACACATTACACTGGTTTTAAGGTCTCTGTACTACAAAACATACAGAATGCTGCAGTACAGGTACTGACCAAGACCTGACAGAGAGAACATTACACTGGTTTTAAGGTCTCTGTACTGTAAAACATACAGAATGCTGCAGTACAGGTACTGACCAAGACCAGACAGAGAACACATTACACTGGTTTTAAGGTCTCTGTACTACAAAACATACAGAATGCTGCAGTACAGGTACTGACCAAGACCAGACAGAGAGAACACATTACACTGGTTTTAAGGTCTCTGTACTGTAAACATACAGAATGCTGCAGTACAGGTACTGACCAAGACCTGACAGAGAGAACACATTACACTGGTTTTAAGGTCTCTGTACTGTAAAACATACAGAATGCTGCAGTACAGGTACTGACCAAGACCAGACAGAGAACACATTACACCGGTTTTAAGGTCTCTGTACTGTAAAACATACAGAATGCTGCAGTACAGGTACTGACCAAGACCAGACAGAGAGAACACGTTACACTGGTTTTAAGGTCTCTGTACTGTAAAACATACAGAATGCTGCAGTACAGGTACTGACCAAGACCAGACAGAGAGAACACGTTACACTGGTTTTAAGGTCTCTGTACTGTAAAACATACAGAATGCTGCAGTACAGGTACTGACCAAGACCAGACAGAGAGAACACGTTACACTGGTTTTAAGGTCTCTGTACTGTAAAACATACAGAATGCTGCAGTACAGGTACTGACCAAGACCAGACAGAGAACACGTTACACTGGTTTTAAGGTCTCTGTACTGTAAAACATACAGAATGCTGCAGTACAGGTACT
>NC_056441.1:5474048-5504048 GCF_018296145.1 Oncorhynchus tshawytscha | reverse complement strand
AACAAAAAAACAAACTTCAAAATGTGGCCGTCTGGAATTTGAAAGGATTTATAGTTGTGTCACACCCTGACCATAGTTTGCTTTGTATATTTCTATGTTTTGGTTGGTCAGGGTGTGATCTACGTGGGCATTCTATGTTGGATGTCTTGTTTGTCTATTTCTATGTCTGGCCTGATATGGTTCTCAATCAGAGGCAGGTGTTAGTCATTGTCTCTGAATGGGAACCATATTTAGGTAGCCTGGGTTTCACTGTGTTTGTGGGTGATTGTTCCTGTCTCTGTGTTTTGCACCAGATAGGGCTGTTTGTGGGTGATTGTTCCTGTCTCTGTGTTTTGCACCAGATAGGACTGTTTGTGGGTGATTGTTCCTGTCTCTGTGTTTACACCAGATAGGGCTGTTTGTGGGTGATTGTTCCTGTCTCTGTGTTTTGCACCAGATAGGGCTGTTTGTGGGTGATTGTTCCTGTCTCTGTGTTTTCCACCAGATAGGACTGTTTGTGGGTGATTGTTCCTGTCTCTGTGTTTGCACCAGATAGGACTGTTTGTGGGTGATTGTTCCTGTGTTAGTCATTGTCTCTGACTGGGAACCATATTTAGGTAGCCTGGGTTTCACTGTGTGTTTGTGGGTGATTGTTCCTGTCTCTGTGTTTGCACCAGATAGGACTGTTTTGAGTTTTCACATTTCATTGTTTTTGTAGTTTATTCATGTATAGTTTTCCTTTATTAAACAAACATGAATCATCATCACGCCGCATTTTGGTCCGCCTCTCCTTCAACTAAAGAGAACCGTTACAAGTTGTAATTTTACTTACGATACTTAGATACATTTTAGCAATGACATTTACTATTGATTCTTAAATAATTCTAGACTTTTACTCAAGTAGTTTCTTACTGGGTGACTTCCACTTTTACTTGAGTAACTTTCCATTCAGGTATCTATACTTTTACTCAAGTAGGATAATTGTGTACTTTTTCCACCAGTGATTCAAACAGACCTAATTTCAAAGGAAACAATCACTCCTTAAGATCAGGTGTGGCCAATTAGTGGAAGCGGCCAACACACCTGAACACACTTAACGAGATAGATGATGGATAGAGTTTTATTGATGCTGAGAACGGAATGTTTATGTTTTTAAATAACATTCTCTGAACATTCTCTGAACGTTACTAAAGTTTTCTTGTGTTTTTTAAAATCTAAAGTTTTCTTTATGTTTGGGATGCAGCACATTCTGACTTAGAATATTTGGACAACCACAAATACCTAGGTGTCTTGTTAGACTTTAAACTCTCCTTCCAGACTCACATTAAACATCTCCAATCCAAAATTAAATCTAGAATTGGCTTCCTATTTCGCAACAAAGCATCCTTCACTCATGCTGCCAAACACCCTCGTAAAACTGACTATCCTGCCGATCCTCGACTTCGGTGATGTCATTTACAAAATAGCCCCCAACACTCTACTCAGCAAACTGGATGCAGTCTATCACAGTGCCATCCGTTTTGTCACCAAATCCCCATATACTACCCACCACTTATATCTCCCTCTATAACTTTAAGCATCAGCTTTCAGCGCAACTTACCGATCACTGTACCTGTACATAGCCAATCTATAAATAGCACACCCAACTACCTCATCCCCATATTGTTATTTATCTTCTGGCTCTTTTACACCCCAGTATCTCTACTTGTACATCATCATCTACACATCTATCACTCCAGAGTTAATGCTAAATTGTAATTATTCCGCCTCCCTACTCTTCTACCTTTGCACACACTGTATATAGATTTTTATATTGTGTTATTGACTGTACGTTTATTTATGTGTAACTCTGTCTTGTTGTTTTTGGTCACACTGCTTTGCTTTATCTTGGCCAGGTCACAGTTGTAAATGAGAACTTGTTCTCAACTGGCCTCAACTGGTTAATTAAAGGTGAAATAACATAAAGTAAAACATTATTAGCCAATGAACAAAGTCCCCATTGTAAACATCTCTCCTCTTTAACTAAATCTATTTAAACAACAAAACAGTGTTAGTTAGACACAGGACAGGATGCCAGCACTCTAGGTCCATAAAGACACAGGACAGGATGCCAGCACTCTAGGTCCATAAAGACACAGGACAGGATGCCATCACTCTAGATTCACAACAGAGACTGTGTAAGAGGGAAGAAGAGGTAAGAAACTTATAAGAATAGATACTCATGAGATAAAATACTCATATGATACTGATAAGACAAGATACTGATAAGATACGGTACTCATAAGAATAGATACTAATGAGATAAAATACTGATAAGATAAGATACTCTTAAGATACTTATAAGATACGATATTCATGAGATAAGATACTCATAAGATACACATACGATAAGATGCTCATAAGATAAGATACTGATACGATACAATACTCATAAGATAAGATACACAAGATAAGATACTCATAAGATAAGATACACATAAGATACTGATAAGATACTCATAAGATAATATAAGATACTGATAAGATACACATAAGATTAGATACTGATAAGATAAGATACTCATAAGATAAGATGCACATAAGATACTCATAAGATAAGATACTGACATGATACGATATTCATAAGATAAGATACTGATAAGATAAGATACTCATAAGATACGATACTCATAAGATAAGATACTCATAATATAAGATACTGATAAGATAAGATTCTCAGAAGATAAGATACTGATAAGATACGCATAAGATAAGATGCTCAGAAGATAAGATACTGGTAAGATACTGATAAGATACTCACAATATACACATAAGATAAGATTCACATAAGATAAGACAACCATGAGATAAGATGTACTGACAAGAGATAGAAAATCAAGGAAATGTGGCATCGCAACTTAATTTAATCAACGTACCATAACGACGATTCAAGACAGTGGTAGCTTAAAGACATCATATGAGTATCGTTGTTAAACAAAACGCTAAATAAAAACATTTATTCAAAACAGACATGCTTTATGCTCTGGGGAGAGATGAATTAGTATCGGAATGTCTTCTACATGAATGGAACAGATGACCCTCTCCTCCATAACAGGGGGAGGGGAGCCACTCTCTCTCCTCTATAACAGGAGGGAGGGGAGCCCCTCTCTCTCCTCTATAACAGGGGGAGGGGAGCCCCTCTCTCTCCTCTATAACAGGGGAGGGGAGCCACTCTCTCCTCTATAACAGGGGAGGGGAGCCACTCTCTCTCCTCTATAACAGGGGAGGGGAGCCACTCTCTCTCCTCTATAACAGGGGAGGGGAGCCACTCTCTCTCCTCTATAACAGGGGAGGGGAGCCACTCTCTCTCCTCTATAACAGGGGAGGGAGCCACTCTCTCTCCTCTATAACAGGGGAGGGGAGCCACTCTCTCTCCTCTATAACAGGGGAGGGGAGCCACTCTCTCTCCTCTATAACAGGGGAGGGGAGCCACTCTCTCTCCTCTACAACAGGAGGGATAAGGGGAGCCCTCTCTCTCCTCTATAACAGGGGGAGGGGAGCCCCTCTCCTCTATAACAGGAGGGAGGGGAGCCCCTCTCTCTCCTCTATAACAGGGGAGGGGAGCCACTCTCTCTCCTCTATAACAGGGGAGGGGAGCCACTCTCTCTCCTCTATAACAGGGGAGGAGCCCCTCTCCTCTATAACAGGAGGGAGGGGAGCCCCCTCTCTCCTCTATAACAGGGGAGGGGAGCCACTCTCTCTCCTCTGTAACAGGGGGAGGGGAGCCCCCTCTCTCCTCTATAACAGGGGAGGGGAGCCCCCTCTCTCCTCTATAACAGGGGGAGGGGAGGCCCCCTCTCTCCTCTATAACAGGGGAGGGGAGCCACTCTCTCTCCTCTGTAACAGGGGAGGGGAGCCCCCTCTCTCCTCTATAACAGGGGGAGGAGCCCCCTCTCTCCTCTATAACAGGAGGGAGGGAGCCCCCTCTCTCCTCTATAACAGGGGAGGGGAGCCACTCTCTCTCCTCTGTAACAGGGGAGGGGAGCCCCCTCTCTCCTCTATAACAGGGGAGGGGAGCCACTCTCTCTCCTCTATAACAGGGGAGGGGAGCCACTCTCTCTCCTCTATAACAGGGGAGGGAGCCCCCTCTCTCCTCTATAACAGGGGAGGGGAGCCCCTCTCTCTCCTCTATAACAGGGGGAGGGAGCCCCTCTCTCCTCTATAACAGGGGGAGGGAGCCCCCTCTCTCCTCTATAACAGGGGGAGGGAGCCCCCTCTCTCCTCTATAACAGGGGAGGGAGCCACTCTCTCTCCTCTATAACAGGGGGAGGGAGAGCCCCCTCTCTCCTCTATAACAGGAGGGAGGGGAGCCCTCTCTCTCCTCTATAACAGGGGAGGGGAGCCACTCTCTCTCCTCTATAACAGGGGAGGGGAGCCACTCTCTCTCCTCTATAACAGGGGGAGGGGAGCCCCCTCTCTCCTCTATAACAGGGGAGGGGAGCCCCTCTCTCTCCTCTATAACAGGGGGAGGGAGCCCCCTCTCTCCTCTATAACAGGGGAGGGGAGCCACTCTCTCTCCTCTATAACAGGGGAGGGGAGCCACTCTCTCTCCTCTATAACAGGGGAGGGGAGCCACTCTCTCTCCTCTATAACAGGGGAGGGGAGCCACTCTCTCTCCTCTATAACAGGGGGAGGGGAGCCCCTCTCCTCTATAACAGGGGGAGGGGAGCCACTCTCTCTCCTCTATAACAGGGGAGGGGAGCCACTCTCTCCTCTATAACAGGGGGAGGGGAGCCCCTCTCCTCTATAACAGGGGAGGGGAGCCACTCTCTCCTCTATAACAGGGGAGGGGAGCCACTCTCTCCTCTATAACAGGGGGAGGGGAGCCCCTCTCCTCTATAACAGGGGAGGGAGCCACTCTCTCTCCTCTATAACAGGGGAGGGGAGCCACTCTCTCTCCTCTATAACAGGGGAGGGGAGCCACTCTCTCTCCTCTATAACAGGGGAGGGGAGCCACTCTCTCTCCTCTATAACAGGGGAGGGGAGCCCCTCTCCTCTATAACAGGAGGGAGGGGAGCCCCTCTCTCTCCTCTATAACAGGGGAGGGGAGCCACTCTCTCTCCTCTATAACAGGGGAGGGGAGCCACTCTCTCTCCTCTATAACAGGGGGAGGGAGCCCCTCTCCTCTATAACAGGGGAGGGGAGCCACTCTCTCTCCTCTATAACAGGGGGAGGGGAGCCCCTCTCCTCTATAACAGGAGGGAGGGGAGCCACTCTCCTCTATAACAGGGGAGGGGAGCCCCCTCTTTCCTCTATAACAGGAGGGAGGGGAGCCACTCTCCTCTATAACAGGAGGGAGGGGAGCCACTCTCCTCTATAACAGGGGAGGGAGCCCCCTCTCTCCTCTATAACAGGAGGGAGGGGAGCCACTCTCCTCTATAACAGGGGAGGGGAGCCCCCTCTCTCCTCTATAACAGGGGAGGGAGCCACTCTCTCTCCTCTATAACAGGGGAGGGGAGCCACTCTCCTCTATAACAGGGGAGGGGAGCCACTCTCTCTCCTCTATAACAGGGGGAGGGAGCCCCTCTCCTCTATAACAGGAGGGAGGGGAGCCACTCTCCTCTATAACAGGGGAGGGGAGCCACTCTCCTCTATAACAGGGGAGGGAGCCACTCTCCTCTATAACAGGGGAGGGGAGCCACTCTCTCTCCTCTATAACAGGGGGAGGGGAGCCCCTCTCCTCTATAACAGGAGGGAGGGGAGCCACTCTCCTCTATAACAGGGGAGGAGCCCCCTCTCTCCTCTATAACAGGAGGGAGGGGAGCCACTCTCCTCTATAACAGGGGAGGGAGCCCCTCTCTCCTCTATAACAGGGGAGGGGAGCCACTCTCTCTCCTCTATAACAGGGGAGGGGAGCCACTCTCTCTCCTCTATAACAGGAGGGAGGGGAGCCACTCTCTCTCCTCTATAACAGGGGGAGGGGAGCCACTCTCTCTCCTCTATAACAGGGGAGGGGAGCCACTCTCCTCTATAACAGGGGAGGGGAGCCACTCTCTCTATAACAGGGGAGGGGAGCCCCTCTCCTCTATAACAGGAGGGAGGGGAGCCCCTCTCTCCTCTATAACAGGGGAGGGGAGCCACTCTCTCTCCTCTATAACAGGGGAGGGGAGCCACTCTCTCTCCTCTATAACAGGGGAGGGAGCCACTCTCTCTCCTCTGTAACAGGGGAGGGGAGCCCCTCTCTCTCCTCTATAACAGGGGAGGGGAGCCACTCTCTCCTCTATAACAGGGGGGGGAGCCCCCTCTCTCCTCTATAACAGGGGAGGGGAGCCACTCTCTCTCCTCTATAACAGGGGAGGGGAGCCACTCTCTCTCCTCTATAACAGGAGGGAGGGGAGCCACTCTCTCTCCTCTATAACAGGGGAGGGGAGCCCCCTCTCTCCTCTATAACAGGGGAGGGGAGCCACTCTCTCTCCTCTATAACAGGGGAGGGGAGCCACTCTCTCTCCTCTATAACAGGGGAGGGGAGCCTCTCTCTCCTCTATAACAGGGGAGGGGAGCCACTCTCTCTCCTCTATAACAGGGGAGGGGAGCCACTCTCTCTCCTCTACAACAGGAGGGATAAGGGGAGCCACTCTCTCTCCTCTATAACAGGGGGGGGGAGCCCCTCTCCTCTATAACAGGAGGGGAGCCACTCTCTCTCCTCTATAACAGGGGAGGGGAGCCACTCTCTCTCCTCTATAACAGGGGAGGGGAGCCCCTCTCCTCTATAACAGGGGGAGGGAGCCCCCCTCTCTCCTCTATAACAGGGGAGGGGAGCCACTCTCTCCTCTATAACAGGGGAGGGAGCCACTCTCTCTCCTCTATAACAGGAGGGAGGGGAGCCCCCTCTCTCCTCTATAACAGGGGAGGGGAGCCACTCTCTCTCCTCTGTAACAGGGGGGGGAGCCCCCCTCTCTCCTCTATAACAGGGGAGGGAGCCCCCTCTCTCCTCTATAACAGGGGGAGGGAGCCCCCTCTCTCCTCTATAACAGGGGGGGGAGCCACTCTCTCTCCTCTGTAACAGGGGGGAGGGAGCCCCCTCTCTCCTCTATAACAGGGGGAGGGGAGCCCCCTCTCTCCTCTATAACAGGAGGGAGGGAGCCCCCTCTCTCCTCTATAACAGGGGAGGGGAGCCACTCTCTCTCCTCTGTAACAGGGGAGGGAGCCCCCTCTCTCCTCTATAACAGGGGAGGGGAGCCACTCTCTCTCCTCTATAACAGGGGAGGGGAGCCACTCTCTCTCCTCTATAACAGGGGGAGGGAGCCCCCTCTCTCCTCTATAACAGGGGAGGGGAGCCCTCTCTCTCCTCTATAACAGGGGGAGGGAGCCCCCTCTCTCCTCTATAACAGGGGGGGGAGCCCCCTCTCTCCTCTATAACAGGGGGGGGAGCCCCCTCTCTCCTCTATAACAGGGGAGGGGAGCCACTCTCTCTCCTCTATAACAGGGGGAGGGAGCCCCTCTCTCCTCTATAACAGGAGGGAGGGGAGCCCCTCTCTCCTCTATAACAGGGGAGGGGAGCCACTCTCTCTCCTCTATAACAGGGGGGGGGAGCCCCTCTCTCTCCTCTATAACAGGGGAGGGGAGCCACTCTCTCTCCTCTATAACAGGGGAGGGAGCCCCCTCTCTCCTCTATAACAGGGGAGGGAGCCCCCTCTCTCCTCTATAACAGGGGAGGGGAGCCACTCTCTCTCCTCTATAACAGGGGGAGGGGAGCCCCTCTCCTCTATAACAGGGGAGGGGAGCCACTCTCTCTCCTCTATAACAGGGGAGGGGAGCCACTCTCTCCTCTATAACAGGGGAGGGGAGCCACTCTCTCTCCTCTATAACAGGGGAGGGGAGCCACTCTCTCCTCTATAACAGGGGAGGGGAGCCACTCTCTCTCCTCTATAACAGGGGAGGGGAGCCACTCTCTCTCCTCTATAACAGGAGGGAGGGGAGCCACTCTCTCTCCTCTATAACAGGAGGGAGGGGAGCCACTCTCTCTCCTCTATAACAGGGGAGGGGAGCCACTCTCTCTCCTCTATAACAGGAGGGAGGGGAGCCACTCTCTCTCCTCTATAACAGGAGGGAGGGGAGCCACTCTCTCCTCTATAACAGGGGAGGGGAGCCACTCTCTCCTCTATAACAGGGGAGGGGAGCCACTCTCTCTCCTCTATAACAGGGGAGGGGAGCCACTCTCTCTCCTCTATAACAGGGGGAGGGGAGCCCCTCTCCTCTATAACAGGGGAGGGGAGCCACTCTCTCTCCTCTATAACAGGAGGGAGGGAGCCCCTCTCTCTCCTCTATAACAGGGGAGGGGAGCCACTCTCTCTCCTCTATAACAGGGGAGGGGAGCCACTCTCTCTCCTCTATAACAGGGGAGGGGAGCCACTCTCTCTCCTCTATAACAGGGGAGGGGAGCCCTCTCTCTCCTCTATAACAGGGGAGGGGAGCCACTCTCTCTCCTCTATAACAGGGGGAGGGAGCCCCTCTCCTCTATAACAGGGGAGGGGAGCCACTCTCTCTCCTCTATAACAGGGGGAGGGGAGCCCCTCTCCTCTATAACAGGAGGGAGGGGAGCCACTCTCCTCTATAACAGGGGAGGGGAGCCACTCTCTCTCCTCTATAACAGGGGGGGGAGCCACTCTCTCTCCTCTATAACAGGGGAGGGGAGCCACTCTCTCTCCTCTATAACAGGGGAGGGGAGCCACTCTCTCTATAACAGGGGAGGGGAGCCCCTCTCCTCTATAACAGGAGGGAGGGGAGCCCCCTCTCTCCTCTATAACAGGGGAGGGGAGCCACTCTCTCTCCTCTATAACAGGGGAGGGGAGCCACTCTCTCTCCTCTATAACAGGGGAGGGGAGCCACTCTCTCTCCTCTATAACAGGGGAGGGGAGCCACTCTCTCTCCTCTATAACAGGGGAGGGGAGCCCCTCTCTCTCCTCTATAACAGGGGAGGGGAGCCACTCTCTCTCCTCTATAACAGGGGAGGGGAGCCACTCTCTCCTCTATAACAGGGGAGGGGAGCCACTCTCTCTCCTCTATAACAGGGGAGGGGAGCCACTCTCCTCTATAACAGGGGAGGGGAGCCACTCTCTCTCCTCTATAACAGGAGGGAGGGGAGCCACTCTCTCTCCTCTATAACAGGGGGAGGGGAGCCACTCTCTCTCCTCTGTAACAGGAGGGAGGGGGAGCCACTCTCTCTCCTCTATAACAGGAGGGAGGGGAGCCACTCTCTCTCCTCTATAACAGGGGAGGGGAGCCACTCTCTCTCCTCTATAACAGGAGGGAGGGGAGCCACTCTCTCTCCTCTATAACAGGGGAGGGGAGCCACTCTCTCTCCTCTATAACAGGGGAGGGGAGCCACTCTCTCTCCTCTATAACAGGGGAGGGGAGCCACTCTCTCTCCTCTATAACAGGGGGAGGGGAGCCACTCTCTCTCCTCTATAACAGGGGAGGGGAGCCACTCTCTCTCCTCTATAACAGGAGGGAGGGGAGCCACTCTCTCTCCTCTATAACAGGGGAGGGGAGCCACTCTCTCTCCTCTATAACAGGAGGGAGGGGAGCCACTCTCTCTCCTCTATAACAGGAGGGAGGGGAGCCACTCTCTCTCCTCTATAACAGGGGAGGGGAGCCACTCTCTCTCCTCTATAACAGGGGAGGGGAGCCACTCTCTCTCCTCTATAACAGGGGGAGGGGAGCCACTCTCTCCTCTATAACAGGAGGGAGGGGAGCCACTCTCTCTCCTCTATAACAGGGGAGGGGAGCCACTCTCTCTCCTCTATAACAGGGGAGGGGAGCCACTCTCTCTCCTCTATAACAGGGGAGGGGAGCCACTCTCTCTCCTCTATAACAGGGGAGGGGAGCCACTCTCTCTCCTCTATAACAGGGGAGGGGAGCCACTCTCTCTCCTCTATAACAGGGGAGGGGAGCCACTCTCTCTCCTCTATAACAGGGGAGGGGAGCCACTCTCTCTCCTCTATAACAGGGGGAGGGGAGCCACTCTCTCTCCTCTGTAACAGGGGGAGGGGAGCCCCTCTCCTCTATAACAGGGGGAGGGGAGCCACTCTCTCTCCTCTATAACAGGAGGGAGGGGAGCCACTCTCTCTCCTCTATAACAGGGGAGGGGAGCCACTCTCTCTCCTCTATAACAGGAGGGAGGGGAGCCACTCTCTCTCCTCTATAACAGGGGAGGGGAGCCACTCTCTCTCCTCTATAACAGGGGAGGGGAGCCACTCTCTCTCCTCTATAACAGGGGAGGGGAGCCACTCTCTCTCCTCTATAACAGGAGGGAGGGGAGCCACTCTCCTCTATAACAGGGGAGGGGAGCCACTCTCTCTCCTCTATAACAGGGGAGGGGAGCCACTCTCTCCTCTATAACAGGAGGGTAGCCTAGTGGTTAGTGCATTGGACAAGTAACCGAAAGGCTGCAAGTTCAAATCCCCGAGCTGACAAGATCTGTCGTTCTGCCCCTGAACAGGCAGTTAACCCACTGTTCCTAGGCTGTCATTGAAAATAAGAATTCGTTCTTAACTGACTTGCCTAGTTAAATGAAGGTAAAACAAATAAGAGGAGCCACTCGCTCTCCTCTATAACAGGAGGGATAAGGGGAGCCACTCTCTCTCCTCTATAACAGAGAGAGCCTGCAAAGTAATGTCATACTTTCCAGGTCCATACCCAAACAGTTCGAACTACTAATTTTGAAAATTACTCTCTCCAGAAATAAGTCTCTCACTGTTGCTGCCTGCTACCAACCCCCCTCAGTTCCCAGCTGTGCCCTGGACACCATTTGTGAATTGATCGCCCCCCATCTAGCCTCAGAGTTTGTTCTGTTAGGTGACCTAAACTGGGATATGCTTAACTGGGATACCCCGCCAGTCCTACAATCTAAGCTAGATGCCCTCAATCTCACACAAATCATCAAGGAACCCACCAGGTACAACCCTAACTCTGTAAACAAGGGCACCCTCATAGACGTCATCCTGACCAACTGGCCCTCCAAATACACCTCCGCTGTCTTCAACCAGGATCTTAGCGATCACTGCCTCATTGCCTGTATCCGCTACGGAGCCGCAGTCAAACGACCACCCCTCATCACTGTCAAACGCTCCCTAAAACACTTCTGTGAGCAGGCCTTTCTAATCGACCTGGCCCGGGTATCCTGGAAGGACATTGACCTCATCCCGTCAGTTGAGGATGCCTGGTTATTCTTTAAAAGTAACTTCCTCACCATTTTAGATAAGCATGCTCCGTTCAAGAAATGCAGAACTAAGAACAGATACAGCCCTTGGTTCACCCCAGACCTGACTGCCCTCGACCAGCACAAAAACATCCTGTGGCGGACTGCAATAGCATCGAATAGCCCCCGTGATATGCAACTGTTCAGGGAAGTCCGGAACCAATACACGCAGTCAGTCAGGAAAGCTAAGGCCAGCTTCTTCAGGCAGAAGTTTGCATCCTGTAGCTCCAACTCCAAAAAGTTCTGGGACACTGTGAAGTCCATGGAGAACAAGAGCACCTCCTCCCAGCTGCCCACTGCACTGAGGCTAGGTAACACGGTCACCACCGATAAATCCATGATTATCGAAAACTTCAATAAGCATTTCTCAACGGCTGGCCATAGCTTCCGCCTGGCTACTCCAACCTCTGCCAACAGCTCCGCCCCCCCGGCAGCTCCTCGCCCAAGCCTCTCCAGGTTCTCCTTTACCCAAATCCAGATAGCAGATGTTCTGAAAGAGCTGCAAAACCTGGACCCGTACAAATCAGCTGGGCTTGACAATCTGGACCCTCTATTTCTGAAACTATCCGCCGCCATTGTCGCAACCTCTATTACTAGCCTGTTCAACCTCTCTTTCATATCGTCTGAGATCCCCAAGGATTGGAAAGCTGCCGCAGTCATCCCCTCTTCAAAGGGGGAGACACCCTGGACCCAAACTGTTACAGACCTATATCCATCCTGCCCTGCCTATCTAAGGTCTTCGAAAGCCAAGTCAACAAACAGGTCACTGACCATCTCGAATCCCACCGTACCTTCTCCGCTGTGCAATCTGGTTTCCGAGCCGGTCACGGGTGCACCTCAGCCAGGCTCAAGGTACTAAATGATATCATAACCGCCATCGATAAAAGACAGTACTGTGCAGCCATCTTCATCGACCTTGCCAAGGCTTTGACTCTGTCAATCACCATATTCTTATCGGCAGACTCAGTAGCCTCGGTTTTCGGATGACTGCCTTGCCTGGTTCACCAATTACTTTGCAGACAGAGTTCAGTGTGTCAAATCGGAGGGCATGCTGTCCGGTCCTCTGGCAGTCTCTATGGGGGTGCCACAGGGTTCAATTCTCGGGCCGACTCTTTTCTCTGTATATATCAATGATGTTGCTCTTGCTGCGGGCGATTCCCTGATCCACCTCTACGCAGACGACACCATTCTATATACTTTCGGCCCGTCATTGGACACTGTGCTATCTAACCTCCAAACAAGCTTCAATGCCATACAACACTCCTTCCGTGGCCTCCAACTGCTCTTAAACGCTAGTAAAACCAAATGCATGCTTTTCAACCGATCGCTGCCTGCACCCGCATGCCCGACTAGCATCACCACCCTGAATGGTTCCGACCTTGAATATGTGGACATCTATAAGTACCTAGGTGTCTGGCTAGACTGCAAACTCTCCTTCCAGACTCATATCAAACATCTCCAATCGAAAATCAAATCAAGAGTCGGCTTTCTATTCCGCAACAAAGCCTCCTTCACTCACGCCGCCAAGCTTACCCTAGTAAAACTGACTATCCTACCGATCCTCGACTTCGGCGATGTCATCTACAAAATGGCTTCCAACACTCTACTCAGCAAACTGGATGCAGTCTATCACAGTGCCATCCGTTTTGTCACTAAAGCACCTTATACCACCCACCACTGCGACTTGTATGCTCTGGTCGGCTGGCCCTCGTTACATATTCGTCGCCAGACCCACTGGCTCCAGGTCATCTACAAGTCCATGCTAGGTAAAGCTCTGCCTTATCTCAGTTCACTGGTCACGATGGCAACACCCATCCGTAGCACGCGCTCCAGCAGGTGTATCTCACTGATCATCCCTAAAGCCAACACCTCATTTGGCCGCCTTTCGTTCCAGTACTCTGCTGCCTGTGACTGGAACGAATTGCAAAAATCGCTGAAGTTGGAGACTTTTATCTCCCTCACCAACTTCAAACATCAGCTATCTGAGCAGCTAACCGATCGCTGCAGCTGTACATAGTCTATTGGTAAATAGCCCACCCATTTTCACCTACCTCATCCCCATACTGTTTTTATTTATTTACTTTTCTGCTCTTTTGCACACCAATATCTCTACCTGTACATGACCATCTGATCATTTATCACTCCAGTGTTAATCTACAAAATTGTAATTATTCGCCTACCTCCTCATGCCTTTTGCACACATTGTATATAGACTCCCCCTTTGTTTTCTACTGTGTTATTGACTTGTTAATTGTTTATTCCATGTGTAACTCTGTGTTGTCTGCTCACACTGCTATGCTTTATCTTGGCCAGGTCGCAGTTGCAAATGAGAACTTGTTCTCAACTAGCCTACCTGGTTAAATAAAGGTGAAATAAAAATTAAAAAAAAAACAGGGGGAGGGGAGCCACTCTCTCTCCTCTACAACAGGAGGGATAAGGGGAGCCTCTCCTCTACAACAGGAGGGATAAGGGGAGCCCTCTACAACAGGAGGGATAAGGGGAGCCACTCTCTCTCCTCTGTAACAGGAAGGATAAGGGGAGCCACTCTCTCTCCTCTGTAACAGGAGGGATAAGGGGAGCCTCTCTCTCCTCTGTAACAGGAGGGGGGAGCCACTCTCTCTCCTCTGTAACAGGGGGAGGGGAGCCACTCTCTCTCCTCTGTAACAGGAGGGATAAGGGGAGCCACTCTCTCTCCTCTGTAACAGGAGGGATAAGGGGAGCCACTCTCTCTCCTCTGTAACAGGAGGGGGGGAGCCACTCTCTCTCCTCTGTAACAGGAAGGATAAGGGGAGCCACTCTCTCTCCTCTGTAACAGGAGGGATAAGGGGAGCCACTCTCTCTCCTCTGTAACAGGAGGGGGGAGCCACTCTCTCTCCTCTGTAACAGGGGAGGGGAGCCACTCTCTCTCCTCTATAACAGGGGAGGGCCCTCTCTCTCCTCTGGAGGGGAGCCACTCTCTCTCCTCTGTAACAGGAGGGATAAGGGGAGCCACTCTCTCCTCTACAACCAGCTCTCTCTCCTCTGTAACAGGAGGAGGGATACAACAGGAGGGATAAGGGGAGCCACTCTCTCTCCTCTACAACAGGAGGGATAAGGGGAGCCACTCTCTCTCCTCTGTAACAGGAGGGATAAGGGGAGCCACTCTCTCTCCTCTACAACAGGAGGGATAAGGGGAGCCACTCTCTCTCCTCTGTAACAGGAGGGATAACAGGGGAGCCACTCTCTCTCCTCTGTAACAGGAGGGACTCTCTCTCCTCTGTAAGGGGAGCCACTCTCTCTCCTCTGTAACAGGAGGGAGGGCCACTCTCTCTCCTCTGTAACAGGAAGGGGGAGCCACTCTCTCTCCTCTGTAACAGGAGGGATAGGGCCACTCTCTCTCTCCTCTATAACAGGGGGGGAGCCACTCTCTCTCCTCTGTAACAGAAGGGATAAGGGAGCCACTCTCTCCTCTGTAACAGGAGGGATACAACAGGAGGGGGGAGCCACTCTCTCTCCTCTGTAACAGGAGGGATAAGGGGGCCACTCCTCTCCTCTATAACAGGAGGGATAAGGGGAGCCCCGCTCTCTCCTCTACAACAGGAGGGATAAGGGGAGCCACTCTCTCTCCTCTGTAACAGGAGGGATAAGGGGAGCCACTCTCTCTCCTCTGTAACAGGGGGATAAGGGGAGCCACTCTCTCTCCTCTGTAACAGGAGGGATAAGGGGAGCCACTCTCTCCTCTGTAACAGGGGGGATAAGGGGAGCCACTCTCTCTCTCCTCTGTAACAGGAGGGATAAGGGGAGCCACTCTCTCTCCTCTGTAACAGGGGGGATAAGGGGAGCCACTCTCTCTCCTCTGTAACAGGAGTGAGGGGAGCGACCCTGTAAACTGAAATCATCTGTGTTGAGGCATGTTGCCTTAACTAGATTAACTAGATTAGCTAGATTACTAAACCCATGGCGTTCCATCATGACTTAACTTGATTTAGGTTGGGCTGTTCTGTGACTAAGGAAGCATTTCGGGTTTGAAGTATCACAAGTTACTCATCCCTGACTGACTGTCTGCACACAACCTCGTTGTGCTGGAGATTTCTGTTTCCAAAATGGCACACTCGTCTCTATACAGTGATACAGTGACCAGGGAAACAGCCTAAAAGGGTTCACCGCTATACTACTTTACTAATAGAGAGAATAGAGATCACAATTCACGACAGACAGACAGACAGACATCCCTCCCCTTAAATAAGTCCAGCTGCTTGGCTAATGAACTATTGGCAGTATGATGCTGTATACCGTGGAACTGCTTGACCAATGAACTATGAATTCTAAGCTCTGTGTCCTGGTTCTGTGCTGATTTAATTTCTAGACATCGAGCGCAGGAATGACCTCCTCTCATACTGAGATCAGCAATCAGAACTCCACCAAGGATTTTGGGGTGGGGGTGGGGGTGGGGGGGTTCATATTATTAAAAAAAGGTCAAACAGCTCACAGCTGTTTCCATGAAATGTACAGAGCAATTGACAGCCAAACATTCAGTGCGTCACTGTAAAGATATAACGACTGCTATAGTCACAGGTTAGAGGCAGTGATAAACCGTGTATCGACCAAGCCAGGTCAAGAACGGTCCACTGAAGTTGACGGTCAATGACAGATACAGTGCCTTGCGAAAGTATTCAGCCCCCTTGAATCCTAATTGGTATGTTGAAATTTATGTTCCTTTTGATGGCATAGAATGCCCTTCTTGCCTTGTCTCTCAGATCGTTCACAGCTTTGTGGAAGTTACCCGTGGTGCTGATGTTTAGGCCAAGGTATGTATAGTTTTTTGTGTGCTCTAAGGCAACAGTGTCTAGATGGAATTTGTATTTGTGGTCCTGGTACCTTTTTTGGAACACTATTATTTTGGTCTTACTGAGATTTACTGTCAGTACATTGTTTTCATTGAGGAAATGTATGAGTCTGCTGGTAATGATAATGCAGAGGATTTTCCCATGGTTACTGTTGACGCATATTCCACGGTAGTTATTGGGGTCAAATTTGGGGAAGATGCCAGAGCTAAGGATGATGTTAAAGAGTTTTAGTAGAGAGTTTTTATCTCTCTCTATCTCTCCATCCATCCTCTCTCTCTCTCTCTCTCTCTCTCTCTCTCTCTCTCTCTCTCTCCATCCCCTCTCTCTCTCTCTCTCTCTCTCTCTCTCTCATCCCCTGTCTCTCTCTCACTCTCTCTCTCTGTCTGTCTCCATCCTCTGTCTGTCTGTCTGTCTGTCTGTCTGTCTGTCTGTCTGTCTGTCTGTCTGTCTGTCTGTCTGTCTGTCTGTCTGTCTGTCTGTCTGTCTGTCTGTCTGTCTGTCTGTCTGTCTGTCTGCCTGCCTGCCTGCCCTGCCTGCCTGCCTGCCTGCCTGCCTGCCTGCCTGCCTGCCTGCCTGCCTGCCTGCCTGCCTGCCTGTCTGTCTGTCTGTCTGTCTGTCTGTCTGTCTGTCTGTGGAATGTGGTGTGGAGAGCTGTTCTGTTATCTCTGATAAAACAAATAGAGAGGAGGGGTCTGAGTTCCCTGAGAGACAGAGAGATCAAGAGAGGCAGACAGAGAGAGGGGTGGAAGGGCTCACACACACACACACACACACACACACACACACACACACACACACACACACACACACACACACACACACACACACACTGCCATCCCCTGCTACAAACAGAGGTCTGCCTATCCAAATCCGAAGCGAGGGAACCCCTGATGTACTGTATGCTGCAGATGAGACACACTCATGACGTTAGTTAGCTATCCAGATAGATAGGCCTGTTGTATCTCTCTCTCTCTCTGTCTCTCTCTCTCTCTATCTGTGTCTCTCTAGGGTATCTCCTGTAGCCACAGCCCCTGTGTTCTGACGTGTAGAATGCTGGTAATGAATAGGTGTCTTTGTAATGTCTGCGCTCAGCTTGATACAGCTTGGCCTTTTAGATTGTGTCTTTATCAGAGAAGACACTGTTGCACTAGTAGAGAATGCTATAGGAATGAGAAGGCACTGAGACTTTAAGTAGCCTGGATGAGTCATTATCATCGCTAACTCTGGTCCTGAAGAGATACAGCCTTCATTAGGGGACTAACTCTGGTCCTGAAGACATACAGCCTTCAGTAGGGGACTAACTCTGGTCCTGAAGAGATACAACCTTCAGTAGGGGACTAACTCTGGTCCTGAAGAGATACAACCTTCAGTAGGGGACTAACTCTGGTCCTGAAGAGATACAACCTTCAGTAGGGGACTAACTCAGGTCCTGAAGAGATACAACCTTCAGTAGGGGACTAACTCTGGTCCTGAAGAGATACAACCTTCAGTAGGGGACTACCTCTGGTCCTGAAGAGATACAACCTTCAGTAGGGGACTAACTCAGGTCCTGAAGAGATACAACCTTCAGTAGGGGACAAACTCTGGTCCTGAAGAGATACAACCTTCAGTAGGGGACTAACTCTGGTCCTGAAGAGATACAACCTTCAGTAGGGGACTAACTCTGGTCCTGAAGAGATACAACCTTCAGTAGGGGACTAACTCAGGTCCTGAAGAGATACAGCCTTCAGGGAAAAGAAGGGTGAAGACACATGACTAAGTTTAGCGGGAAGAGAAAGGTGAAGTCACATGACTAAGTTTAGCGGGAAGAGAAAGGTGAAGTCACATGACTAAGTTTAGCGGGAAGAGAAAGGCGAAGTCACATGACTAAGTTTACAACTGGCAGGAGGATGGTTAACTGACGCTGCCTATGGAGTCTATACACAGACAGTACACTATCAGTACAATATCTGGAGTCTATACACAGACAGTACACTATCAGTACAATATCTGGAGTCTATACACAGACAGTACACTATCAGTGCAATATCTGGAGTCTATACACAGACAGTACACTATCAGTACAATATCTGGAGCCTTTATACAGACAGTACACTATCAGTACAATAACTGAAGTCTTTATACAGACAGTACACTATCAGTACAATATCTGGAGCCTTTATACAGACAGTACACTATCAGTACAATAACTGAAGTCTTTAAACAGACAGTACACTATCAGTACAACACCTGGAGTCTTTACACAGACAGTACACTATCAGTACAACACCTGGAGTCTATGCACAGACAGTACACTATCAGTAAAATATATGGAGTCTATACACAGACAGTACACTATCAGTACAATAACTGGAGTCTTTACACAGACAGTACACTATCAGTACAATATCTGGAGCCTTTATACAGACAGTACACTATCAGTACAATAACTGAAGTCTTTAAACAGACAGTACACTATCAGTACAACACCTGGAGTCTTTACACAGACAGTACACTATCAGTACAACACCTGGAGTCTATGCACAGACAGTACACTATCAGTAAAATATATGGAGTCTATACACAGACAGTACACTATCAGTACAATAACTGGAGTCTTTACACAGACAGTACACTATCAGTACAATATCTGGAGCCTTTATACAGACAGTACACTATCAGTACAATAACTGAAGTCTTTATACAGACAGTACACTATCAGTACAATATCTGGAGTCTATACACAGACAGTACACTATCAGTACAATATCTGGAGCCTTTACACAGACAGTACGCTATCAGTACAATATCTGGAGTCTATACACAGACAGTACACTATCAGTACAATATCTGGAGCCTTTATACAGACAGTACACTATCAGTACAATAACTGAAGTCTTTATACAGACAGTACACTATCAGTACAACACCTGGAGTCTATGCACAGACAGTACACTATCAGTAAAATATATGGAGTCTATACACAGACAGTACACTATCAGTACAATAACTGGAGTCTTTACACAGACAGTACACTATCAGTACAATATCTGGAGCCTTTATACAGACAGTACACTATCAGTACAATAACTGAAGTCTTTAAACAGACAGTACACTATCAGTACAACACCTGGAGTCTTTACACAGACAGTACACTATCAGTACAACACCTGGAGTCTATGCACAGACAGTACACTATCAGTAAAATATATGGAGTCTATACACAGACAGTACACTATCAGTACAATAACTGGAGTCTTTACACAGACAGTACACTATCAGTACAATATCTGGAGCCTTTATACAGACAGTACACTATCAGTACAATAACTGAAGTCTTTATACAGACAGTACACTATCAGTACAATATCTGGAGCCTTTATACAGACAGTACACTATCAGTACAATAACTGAAGTCTTTATACAGACAGTACACTATCAGTACAATAACTGGAGTCTTTACACAGACAGTACACTATCAGTACAACACCTGGAGTCTATGCACAGACAGTACACTATCAGTACAATATCTGGAGTCTATACACAGACAGTACACTATCAGTACAATATCTGGAGTCTATACACAGACAGTACACTATCAGTACAATAACTGGAGTCTTTACACAGACAGTACACTCTCCCATCACTGTCGATTCTTCCACTACCTCATATTGTATACAATATGCTCTGCAAGGCGGCACGTCTTCATGTTATGACATCATCGCCACCGCAACCAAAGACAAGCAACGATCAGTGCACAGAGGGACAGAACTATCTCTAGAAATATCTAGAACGCAGATGACATCATGCCTGTGACATCACAGACTGCTGAAATCAAATGAAATCGGAAAAACAAGAAAACACAATCCCATACATAACATTCCCTCTGATCATCCAGCTCGGATCCTACCTGTTTTCAGTTTATCCACCCACCCAAAGTGCCAGAAGGCTTTGGTCTTCCCCGGGTTGGGGAAGGGGGTAGCACCATGTTTGGAGCCTGAGCAGGGGCTGGGGTTAGGACCAGGTATAGAACCTTTGGGTCGTGAAGAGGGTCCGTTCCGAGCTGCAGGGAACCTCTTCCTGTTCTTGTGGACGTTGTTCCCCATGGTGATGCAATCCAGGGTAATCCTCGCCCCCCTACAGGGGTCTACTGTCCAGGTGAAGGAGCACCTCGCCCCCCTACAGGGGTCTACTGTCCAGGTGAAGGAGCACCTCGCCCCCCTACAGGGGTCTACTGTCCAGGTGAAGGAGCACCTCGCCCCCCTACAGGGGTCTACTGTACAGATGAAGGAGCACCTCGCCCCCTACAGGGGTCTACTGTACAGATGAAGGAGCACCTCGCCCCCTACAGGGGTCTACTGTACAGATGAAGGAGCACCTCGCCCCCTACAGGGGTCTACTGTCTCACCCCCTTGGTCCTGTAGCTCACACCCCCTTGGTCCTGTAGCTCACCCCCCAGTCCTGTATCTCACACCCCGGTCCTGTAGCTCACCCCCCCCGGTCCTGTAGCTCAAACACAGCCCTACACAGTCATATCACACAGTCACAAACACGTGATCATACACACACTACTGGAAAAACTCTACCTCGTGCCTTCCCTGTATTTGCTAAATACACATACATTTAGCTCTAAATCTGTCTAGAGACCACTCATTATCTCACGCTCCACATCGTCCTAGTAAACACAGACACTGCTCCAGCTATCACACAGTACCAGCATAGCCTCACACCTACCCTCACAGCCAATACTCCACCTGTCACACAAATAAACGGTCTCCTTGCTCACACACACTGTCAGTCCAATACATCCAGCGAGAGCGACCATAATGTCCCACTCTGAAATCGTGTCTGTGTGTGTCTCTCGTCTCTCTCTCTCTGATTCTCTCTGTTATACTGCCCCTCGTCTCTCTCTCTCTCTGATTCTCTCTGTCTCTCTCTCCCATCTCTCTCTCTCTCTCTCTCTCTCTCTCTCTCTGTCAGTCTGCCCCCACTTCTCTCTCTCCCTCTCTCTCTATCAAACTACCCATCTCTCTCTCTCCCCCCCTCTCTCTCTCTCTCTCTCTCTCTCACTCACTCACTCACTCTCTCTGTCAAACTACCCATCTTTCTCTCTCTCTCTGTCAGACTGCCCCCACTTCTCTCTCTCTCTCTCTCTCTCTCTCTCTCTCTCTCTCACTCACTCACTCACTCACTCACTCACTCACTCACTCACTCACTCACTCACTCACTCACTCACTCACTCTCTCTGTCAAACTACCCATCTTTCTCTCTCTCTGTCAGACTGCCCCCACTTCTTCTCTCTCTCTCTCTCTCTCTCTCTCTCTCTCTCTCTCTGTCAGACTACCCCTCACCACACCACCCTGTCTCTCTCTCTCTCTCTCTCTCTCTGTCAGACTACCCCTCGCTCTGCCTGTCTGTCTCTCTCTCTCTTTGTCTATGACTGTCTCTCAGACTACCCACACCCTCTCTTTCTCTGTCTCCGATTGCTGTGCTCCCATGCAGGACTGTAATAGAGGAGGGAAATGAGCCAGTGACACAGACTGTTATTATCTCTATGTTGTGTAGTTGATCAGACAATTATCACTCTGTCCCTCTCTATCTGTCTCTCTCTCTCTCTCTCTGATGGAGAGAGAGAGAGGCGAAAGAGGAGACAGAGGACAGGATAGAGAAGAGAGAGAGCACAGAGAGGAGAGGAGAGAGAGAACAGAAAAACTATTAGGACAGAAACACAATTAGACCCAACCAAATCATGAGAAAACAAAAAGATAATTTACTCGACACATTGGAAAAAATTAATAAGAAAACTGATCAAACGAGAATGCTATTCGGCCCCAAACAGAGAGTACACAGCGGCAGAATACCTGACCACTGTGACTGACCCAAAATTAAGGAAAGCTTTGACTATGTACAGACTCAGTGAGCATAGCCTTGCTATTGAGAAAGACCTCCCTAGGCAGACACAGATACTGCACAGATACTCCTCAGATACTCCTATCCGATTGTGTGTGTGAAGGACCTGTGTCTTAAGGTAAAACAGATGCGTCAGCTTGTAGTCAACACAACAAATGTTAGGATTAATGTTTATGTGTGGTGGAATGCAGTGGTCGCCAGGGAATGCAGTGGTCGTCAGGGAATGCAGTGGTCGCCAGGGAATGCAGTGGTCGCAAAAAGTTTGAATCCCCGAGCTGACAAGGTACAAATCTGTTGTTCTGTTTTTGTAGGACTATGCCACAGGATAGGATTATGAATTCTACCTCTGTGTGTGTGTGTGTGTGCGTGTGTGTGTGTGTGTGTGTGTGTGTGTGTGTGTGTGTGTGTGTGTGTGTGTGTGTGTGTGTGTGTGTGTGTGTGTGTGTGTGTGTGTGTGTGTGTGTGTGTGTGTGTGTGTGTGTGTGTGTGTGTGTGTGTGTGTGTGTGTGTGTGTGACTCTAGGCCAGCGCTAACCTAACCAACATGCTCCCCTAGTGGTTAACTGTTATCAGACACTGAAAATATTCTATCAGCTAGTAACTTTTTCAGTGCCTTGAGGACATATGTGAGTAACACGGTTTCATGTGAAACAGCACACACACACACACACACACACACACACACACACACACACACACACCACTAAACCCCCAACCAACCCAACCCTAAACCCCCACCAACTAAACTAAACCCCCAACCCCCAACCCTAACCACTAAACCCCCAACCCCAACCCTAACCCCACTAAACCCCCAACCCTAACCCTAACCACTAAACCCCCCAACCCCAACCCTAACCCTAACCACTAAACCCCCCAACCCCAACCCTAACCCTAACCACTAAACCCCCAACCCCAACCCTAACCCTAACCCTAAAACCCCCCCAACCCCAACCCTAACCCTAACCACTAAACCCTAACCCCCAACCCCAACCCTAACCCTAAACCCCCTAACCCCAACCCTAACCCTAACCCTAAACCCTAACCCTAACCCAACCCCAACCCTAACCACTAAACCCCCAACCCCTAACCCTAACCACTAAACCCCCAACCCTAACCCTAACCACTAACCCCAACCCAACCCTAACCCTAACCCTAACCACTAAACCCCAACCCTAACCCTAACCTAAACCCCTAACCCCCCCAACCCCAACCCTAACCACTAAACCCCCAACCCCAACCCTAACCACTAAACCCCCAACCCCAACCCTAACCACTAAACCCCCCCCAACCCCAACCCTAACCCTAACCACTAAACCCCAACCCCAACCCTAACCACTAAACCCCAACCCCAACCCTAACCCTAACCCTAAACCCCAACCCCAACCCTAACCCTAAACCCCAACCCCAACCCCCTAACCCTAACCCCAACCCCAAACCCAACCCTAACCCTAACCCTAACCCTAAACCCCCCAACCCTAACCCCCTAACCACTAAACCCCCAACCCCAACCCTAACCACTAAACCCCCAACCCCAACCCTAACCCCTAACCCTAACCCCAACCCCAACCCTAACCCTAACTAACCCTAAACCCCCAACCCCAACCCTAACCCTAACCACTAAACCCCACAACCCCTAACCCCAACCCTAACCACTAAAACCCCCAACCCCAACCCTAACCCTAACCACTAAACCCCAACCTCAACCCTAACCCTAACCACTAACCCCCAACCCCCAACCCTAACCCTAAACCACCTAAACCCCCAACCCTAACCCTAACCACTAAACCCCCAACCCTAACCCTAACCCCAAACACTAAACCCCCAACCCCAACCCCAACCTTAACCCTAACCACTAAACCCCCCCAACCCCAACCCTAACCAATAAACCCCAAACCCCAACCCTAACCACTAAACCCCCAACCATAACCCTAACCACTAAACCCCTAACCCTAACCCTAACCACTAAACCACTTAACCCTAACCAATAAATCCCCTAACCCTAACCACTAAACCCTCAACCCTAACCACTAAACCCCTAACCCTAACCCAAACCCTAACCACTAAACCCCTTAACCCTAACCACTTAACCCCTAACCCTAAACCGAACCACTAAACCCCTAACCCTAATCCTAACCACTAAACCCCCAACCCTAACCACTAAACCCCTAACCCTAACCCAAACCCTAACCACTTAACCCCTTAACCCTAACCCTAACCCCTAACCCGAACCACTAAACCTCCCAAACACCAACCATAACCACAACGCCCCTAACCCTAACCACTAAACCCCCCAAACCTAACCACTAAACCCCCAACCCCCCAACCCTAACCCACTAAACCCTAACCACTAAACCACCTAACCCTAAACCTAACCACTAAACCCCTAACACTAACCCACTAACCCTAACCACTAAACCCCTAACCCTAAACCTAACCACTAACCCCCCCCTAACCTTAATCCTATCCACTAAACCCCAAAACCCTAACCCACTAACCCTAACACTAACCACTAAACCCCAAAACCCCACCCAAACCCTAACCACTAAACCCCTTAACCCTAAACAATAAATCCCCTAACCCTAACCACTAAACCCCTAACCCTAACCACTAAACCCCTAACCATAACAACTAAAACCCCCAACCCTAACCCACTAACCCTAACCCTAACTACTAAACACCCTAACCATAACCACTAAACCCCGAAACCCTAACCCACTAACACTAACCCTAACCACTAAACCCCGAACCCCAACCCACTAACCCTAACCACTAAACCCCCAACCCTAACCCCAAACACTAAACCCCCAACCCCAACCTTAACCCTAACCACTAAACCCCCCAACCCTAACTCTAACCACTAAACCCCCAACCCCAACCCTAACCCTAACCACTAAACCCCCAACCCCAACCCTAACCCCAAATACTAAACCCCCAACCCCAACCCCAACCTTAACCCTAACCACTAAACCCCCAACCCCAACCCTAACCACTAAACCCCTAACCCTAACCCTAACCACTAAACCCCCAACCCTAACCCTAACCACTAAACCCCTAACCCTAACCCTAACCCCAACCCCAACCCTAAACCCTAACCCCCCAACCCTAACCCCTAAACCCTAACCCAACTCTAACCCTAACCCTAACCACTAAACCCCTAACCCTAACCCTAACCACTAAACCCCTAACCCTAAACCTAACCACTAAACCCCCTAACCCTAACCCTAATTCTAACCACTAAACCCCTAACACTAACCCACTAACCCTAACCACAAAACCCCTAACCCTAACCCTAACCACTAAACCCCTAACCCTAACCCTAATCCTAACCACTAAACCCCAAAACCCTAACCCACTAACCCTAACACTAACCACTAAACCCCAAACCCCACCCAAACCCTAACCACTAAACCCTTAACCCTAAACAATAAATCCCCTAACCCTAACCACTAAACCCCTAACCCTAACCCTAACCACTAAACCCCTAACCATAACAACTAAACCCCCAACCCTAACCCACTAACCCTAACCCTAACTACTAAACACCCTAACCATAACCACTAAACCCCGAAACCCTAACCCACTAACACTAACCCTAACCACTAAACCCCGAACCCCAACCCACTAACCCTAACCACTAAACCCCCAACCCTAACACTAACCACTAAACCCCCAAACCCCACCCAAACCCTAACCACTAAACCCCTTAACCCTAAACAATAAACCCCTAACCCTAACCACTAAACCCCTAACCATAACCACTAAACCCCCAACCCTAACCCACTAACCCAAACCCTAACCACTAAACCCCTAACACTAACCCACTAACCCTAACCACAAAACCCCTAACCCTAAACCTAACCACTAAACCCCCCAACCCTAACTCTAACCACTAAACCCCCAACCCCAACCCTAACCCTAACCACTAAACCCACCAACCCCAACCCTAACCCCAAATACTAAACCCCCAACCTTAACCCTAACCACTAAACCCCCCAACCCAACCCCAACCCTAACCACTAAACCCCCTAACCCTAACCCTAACCACTAAACCCCAACCCTAACCCTAACCCTAACCACTAAACCCCTAACCCTAACCCTAACCACTAAACCCCTAACCCCAACCCTAACCACTAAACCCGCCAACTCTAACCCTAACCACTAAACCCCTAACCCTAACCCTAACCACTAAACTCCCTAACCCTGACACTAACCACTAAACCCCAAAACCCTAACCCAAACCCTAACCACTAAACCCCTTAACCCTAACCAATAAACCCTAACCCTAACCACTAAACCCCTCAACCCTAACCACTAAACCCCCCAACCCTAACCCAAACCCTAACCACTAAACCCCTTAACCCTAACCACTTAACCCCTAACCCTAAACCGAACCACTAAACCCCTAACCCTAATCCTAACCACTAAACCCCCAACCCTAACCACTAAACCCCTAACCCTAACCCAAACCCTAACCACTTAACCCCTTAACCCTAACCACTAACCCCCTAACCCGAACAACTAAACCTCCCAAACACCAACCATAACCACAACGCCCCTAACCCTAACCACTAAACCCCCAACCCTAACCACTAAACCCCCAACCCCCCCAACGCTAACCCACTAACCCTAACCACTAAACCACCTAACCCTAAACCTAAACTAAACCCCTAACCCCTAACCCTAACCACTAAACCCTAACCTAAACTAAACCCCTAACCCTAATCCTAACCACTAAACCCCTAACACTAACCCAATATCCCTAACCACTAAAACCCCTAACCCTAAACCTAACCACTAAACCCCTAACCCTAACCCTAATCCTAACCACTAAACCCCAAAACCCTAACCCACTAACCCTAACACTAACCACTAAACCCCAAAACCCCACCCAAACCCTAACCACTAAACCCCTTAACCCTAAACAATAAATCCCCTAACCCTAACCACTAAACCCCCTAACCCTAACCCACTAACCCTAACCACTAAACCCCCTAACCCTAAACCTAACCACTAAACCCCCTAACACTAACCCACTAACCCTAACCACAAAACCCCTAACCCTAACTCTAACCACTAAACCCCTAACCCTAACCCTAATCCTAACCACTAAAACCCCAAAACCCTAACCCACTAACCCTAACACTAACCACTAAACCCCAAAACCCCACCCAAACCCTAACCACTAAACCACTAAACCCCTTAACCCTAAACAATAAACCCCTAACCCTAACCCTAACCACTAAACCCCTAACCCTAAGCCTAACCACTAAACCCCTAACCATAACAACTAAACCCCCAACCCTAACCCATTAACCCAAACCCTAACCACTAAACCCCTTAACCCTAAACAATAAATCCCCTAACCCTAACCACTAAAAACCGCCTAACCCTAACCCTAACCACTAAACCCCTAACCATAACCACTAAACCCCTAACCCTAACCCACTAACCCTAACCCTAACCACTAAACACCCTAACCATAACCACTAAACTCCCCAAACCTAACCCACTAACCCTAACCCTAACCACTAAACCCCCAACCCCAACCCACTAACCCTAACCACTAAACCCCCAACCCTAACCCCAAACACTAAACCCCAACCCCAACCCCAACCCCAACCCTAACCACTAAACCCCAAACCCCAACCCTAACCACTAAACCCCTAACCCTAACCCTAACCACTAAACCCCCCTAACCCTAACCACTAAAACCCCAACCCTAACCCTAACCACTAAACCCACCAACCCTAACCCTAACCACTAAACCCCCAACGCTAACCCTAACCACTAAACCCCTAACCCTAACCCTAACCACTAAACCCCTAACCCCAACCCTAACCCTAACCACTAAAACCCCCAACTCTAACCCTAACCACTAAACCCCCAACCCTAACCCTAACCACTAAACCCCTAACCCTAGCCCTAACCACTAAACCCCTAACCCCAACCCTAACCCTAACCACTAAACCCCCAACTCTAACCCTAACTCTAACCACTAAACCCCCAACCTTAACCCTAACCACTAAACCCCCAACCCCAACCACTAAAACCCCTAACCCTAACCACTAAACCCCCCTAACCCCAACCACTTAACCCCTTAACCCTTTTTTACATTTTTATTTTATTTTACCTTTATTTTACTAGTCAAGTCAGTTAAAAACAAATTCTTATTTTCAATGACGGCCTAGGAACAGTGGGTTAACTGCCTGTTCAGCGGCAGAACGACAGATTTGTACCTTATCAGCTCGGGGATTTGAATTTGCAACCTTTCGGTTACTAGTCCAACGCTCTAACCACTAGGCTACCCTGCCGCCCCCTAACCACTAAACCCCCTAACCCAAACCACTAAACCTCCCAAACCCCAACCCCAACCCTAACCACTAAGACCCCTAACCCTAACCCAAACCACTAAATCCCCCAACCCTAACCACTAAATACCCCAATCATAACCCACTAACCCAAACCCTAACCATAACCCTAACCCTAACCCTAACCCTAAATACCCCAATCATAACCCACTAACCCAAACCCTAACCACTAAACCCCTAACCCTAACCCTAAACCTAACCACTAAACCCCCAACCCCAACCCTAACCACTAAACCCCCAACCCTAACCCTAACCACTAAACCCCTCAACCCTAACCACTTAACCCCTAACCCTAACCACTAAACCCCTAACCCTAACCCTAACCCTCTAACCCTAACCCTCTAACCCTAAACCTAACCACTAAACCTCCCAAACCCTAACCACTAAGCCCCTAACCCTAACCACTAAACCCCGACCCTTACCACTAAACCCCTAACCCTAACCCACTAACCCTAAACCTAACCACTAAACCCCCTAACCCTAATCCTAACCACTAAACCCCAAAACCCTAACCCACTAACCCTAACACTAACCACTAAACCCCTCAACCCTAACCACTAAACCCCTAACTCTAACCCAAACCCTAACCACTAAACCCCTTAACCCTAACCCGAACCACTAAACCCTCCAACCCTAACCACTAAACCCCTAACTCTAACCCTAATCCTAACCACTAAACCCCAAAACCCTAACCCACTAACCCTAACCACTAAACCCCTCAACCCTAACCACTAAACCCCTAACTCTAACCCAAACCCTAACCACTAAACCCCTAACCCTAACCACTAAACCCCTTAACCCTAACCACTAAACCCCTAACCCGAACCACTAAACCTCCCAACCCCAACCCTAACCACTAAGCCCCTAACCCTAACCCAAACCCCCCCCCCCAACCCTAACCCACTAACCCTAACCACTAACCCCTAACCCTAAACCTAACCCATTAATCCTAACCCTAACCACTAAATCCCCCCCTAACCCGAACCACTAAACCCACTAACCCTAACCCTAATCCTAACCACTAAACCCCAAAACCCTAACCCACTAACCCTAACACTAACCACTAAACCCCCAACCCTAACCACTAAACCCCTAACCTAAACCCTAACCACTAAACCCCTTAAACCTAACCACTAAACCCCCTAACCCTAATCCTAACCACTAAACCCCAAAACCCTAACCCCCTAACCCTAACCCAAACCCTAACCACTAACCCCCTTAACACTAACCACTAAATCCCCTAACCCAAACCACTAAACCTCCCAACCCCAACCCTAACCACAAAGCCTCCTGACCCTAACCACTAAACCCCCCAACCCCAACCCTAACCACTAAACCCCCTAACCCTAACCACTAAACCCCCTAACCCTAACCAACTAATCATAAACCTAACCCACTAACCCTAACCCTAACCCACTAATCCTAACCCTAACCCACTAATCCAATTGTTATAATTGGAGATTCTAATATCTCACGGATACCTAGGTTTGTTGACCCCAGAGTGCAGGCAGACAGCTTCCCTGGGGCCACATTCCACCATCTAAAAGGGGTAGTAGAACAATTAGAACGACACCCAACAGTGGAGAAGGTGCTTCTATCGGGGGGTTTAAACAACTGCCTTCTGAAACAGCTGGCGTTGACCTCCTGGAAGCAACTACAACAACTGTTGAAAATGGCGGAATGTAAATTTCCCAATGCCC
>NC_056441.1:5459048-5469048 GCF_018296145.1 Oncorhynchus tshawytscha | reverse complement strand
CAGACAGACAGACAGACAGACAGACAGACAGACAGACAGACAGGAAAAAAGACAGACAGACAGACAGACAGACAGACAGACAGACAGACAGACAGACAGACAGACAGACAGACAGACAGACAGACAGACAGACAGACAGAGGAAAAGACAGACAGACAGACAGACAGACAGACAGACAGACAGACAGACAGACAGACAGACAGACAGACAGACAGACAGACAGACAGACAGACAGACAGACAGACAGAGGAAAGACAGACAGACAGACAGACAGACAGACAGACAGACAGACAGACAGACAGACAGACAGACAGACAGACAAAGGGTAGACAGTGTGTACATGTCAGCAGGTGTATCCATTACTCCATACACATTACACACCATGCATACTATGTAGACACGCAACACAAGACTGTGTGTGTGTGTGTGTGTGGGGGGGGGGGCATAGAGATAAAGACTATCTTCTGTGAGAACATCAGACTGTAGAATTTACTTCATTACCTCGGCAGAACTTGATGTGCAGCAGCTTTCATTTGGTCAAATGAAAGGTGGTGGAGCTCATTAGAATAATACCCAGCATGCTGTGCCAATTTTTATTTTATTTTTACATTTACTTTTATTATACTCTCCTCCTCTCTCTCAATTCAATTCAATTCAAGGGCTTTATTGGCATGGGAAACATGTGTTAACATTGTCAAAGCAAGTGAGGTAGATAATATATAAAGTGAATATATAAAGTGAAAAACAATAAAAATTAACAGTAAACATTACACATACAGAAGTTTCAAAAACAATAAAGACATTACAAATGTCATATTATATATATACAGTGTTTTAACAATGTACAAATGGTAAAGGACACAAGATAAAATAAATAAGCATAAATATAGGTTGTATTTACAATGGTGTTTGTTCTTCACTGGTTGCCCTTTTCTCGTGGCAACAGGTCACAAATCTAACTGCTGTGATGGCACACTGTGGAATTTCACCCAGTAGATATGGGAGTTTATCAAAATTGGATTTGTTTTCGAATTCTTTGTGGATCTGTGTAATCTGAGGGAAATATGTCTCTCTAATATGGTCATACATTGGGCAGGAGGTTAGGAAGTGCAGCTCAGTTTCCACCTCATTTTGTGGGCAGTGAGCACATAGCCTGTCTTCTCTTGAGAGCCATGTCTGCCTACGGCGGCCTTTCTCAATAGCAAGGCTATGCTCACTGAGTCTGTACATAGTCAAGGCTTTCCTTAATTTTGGGTCAGTCACAGTGGTCAGGTATTCTGCCGCTGTGTACTCTCTGTGTAGGGCCAAATAGCATTCTAGTTTGCTCTGTTTTTTTGTTAATTCTTTCCAATGTGTCAAGTAATTATCTTTTTGTTTTCTCATAATTTGGTTGGGTTTAATTGTGCTGTTGTGCTGGGGCTCTGTAGGGTGTGTTTGTGTTTGTGAACAGAGCCCCAGGACCAGCTTGCTTAGGGGACTCTTCTCCAGGTTCATCGCTCTGTAGGTGATGGCTTTGTTATGGAAGGTTTGGGAATTGCTTCCTTTTAGGTGGTTATAGAATTTAACGGCTCTTCTGGATTTGGATAATTAGTGGGTATCGGCCTAATTCTGCTCTGCATGCATTATTTGGTGTTCTATGTTGTGCACGGAGGATATTTTTGCAGAATTCTGCGTGCAGAGTCTCAATTTGGTGTTTGTCCCATTTTGTGAAGTCTTGGTTGGTGAGCGGACCCCAGACTTCACAACCATAAAGGGCAATGGGCTCTATGACTGATTCAAGTATTTTTAGCCAAATCCTAATTGGTATGTTGAAATTTATGTTCCTTTTGATGGCATAGAAGGCCCTTCTTGCCTTGTCACTCAGATCGTTCACAGCTTTGTGGAAGTTACCTGTGGCGCTGATGTTTAGGCCAAGGTATGTATCGTTTTTTGTGTGCTCTAGGGCAACAGTGTCTAGATGGAATTTGTATTTGTGGTCCTGGTGACTGGACCTTTTTTGGAACACCATTATTCTGGTCTTACTGAGATTTACTGTCAGGGCCCAGGTCTGACAGAATCTGTGCATAAGATCTAGGTGCTGCTGTAGGCCCTCCTTGGTTGGTGACAGAAGCACCAGATCATCAGCAAACAGCAGACATTTGACTTTGGATTCTAGCAGGGGAGGCTGGGTGCTGCAGACTTTTCTAGTGCCCTTGCCAATTCGTTGATATATATGTTGAAGAGGGTGGGGCTTAAGCTGCATCCCTGTCTAACCCCACGACCCTGTGTGAAGAAATGTGTGTGTTTTTTGCCAATTTTAACCCCACACTTGTTGTTTGTGTACATGGATTTTATAATGTCGTATGTCTCTCTCTCTCTCTCTCTCTCTCTCTCTCTCTCTCTCTCTCTGTCTCTCTCTCTCTCTCTCTCTCTCTCTCTCTCTCTCTCTCTCTCTGTGATGACTTAATGCTTTTATTTGTGTATGTGTATATACCCCGTGTACAAGGTCTACCTTGTGATTGCACAGAATGCTTCTAATCCTTCATACTGTAGCCTTAATGGTTTAGGGTTCTACTCTATGTTGTTGTCTTGTATGTACCATTCATGCCCCGTTCCCTCCCAGGAAAAATAGAAGTTACTCCAATTGAATAGAATTTGAATTGAACGACTGGAAAGAAACGTGACCTATCTGAAGCGTGGCGAGTCGACCACGGCCCTTTGTGACATCACACCTTGGTTCGTTATTACTTCACAATGATGTTGCCAGGGTAACTATTACCTCACAATACCGCGTTGCCGGGGGTGAGGGTTCTACGCCCCGACACAGATATCAGTTTACACAGGACACTTACCGCTTGTCAAAGTGTGTGTGAGTGTGTGTGTGTGTGTGTGTGTGTGAGCGAGTGATTAACGTGGGTCTATCGTTCAGTGAGACCATTGAAGACTATCACTTCATTAAACATTTAAACTCTTCTCTCTCTTTTCACTGTGACCTCCCCTTTTGTGAGTCACTCTTTCCTGTTGCCTGTCTCCCTTGTGCAACACAACATACACTGTACTACCGAGACAGAGACAGATATAGTTTACTGTAGTTTAGACAAGTTAACTGCACCTCCTCCTCCACCTACTATGTACAGTTTGTAATCTAAGGTCTGCATACAAAGCACAGTAATTATACAATGCAAAAAGTGCCCCTCGCCCACAGAGATATAACAAGCACACATCCAGACATACACGTGCATATACATACCACACCACATAGATCTGCCTACTGCCCTGGAGGAAGAGATTAGGTCCAATAGCTGAAACACTACTCTATCCAGAAAACACTCCGAATATCCAGGGATTGAGAAATAATGACCTCACCACTAAAACACCCAGCTAGGCAATAGTAGTCAGGGGAGGTCTGTGTTTAACCCCCTGGTGATGGGCTGGGCTGTGTGTGTGTGTGTGTGTGTGTGTGTGTGTGTGTGTGTGTGTGTGTGTGTGTGTGTGTGTGTGTGTGTGTGTGTGTGTGTGTGTGTGTGTGTGTGTGTGTGTGTGTGTGTGTGTGTGTGTGTGTGTGTGACAAGAGGTGATGTAATGCGTGTGGTGCCGACCTAAGCTCAATGTTGTTGAAAGCAGCAACATCACATCACCAGCATCACACCAGCATCACATCACTAGCATCACATTACCAGCATCACATCACTAGCATCACATCACTAGCATCACATCACCAGCATCACATCACCAGCATCGAATCACTAGCATCACATCACTAGCATCACATCACTAGCATCTCAGCATCACATCACCAGCATCACATCACCAGCATCACATTACTAGCATCACATCACTAGCATCACATCACCAGCATCACAACACATCACCAGCATCACATCATCAGCATCACATCACCCGCATCACATCACCAGCATCACATCACATCACCAGCATCACATCACAGCATCACATCACAGCATCACATCACATCACTAGTATCACATCATGTCACATTTGCCAGAAGCATACCAACCTGCATACCACTGCTGGCTTGCCTCTGAAGCTAAGCAGGGTTGGTCCTGGTCAGTTCCTGGATGGGAGACCAGATGCTGCTGGAAGTGGTGTTGGAGGGCCAGTAGGAGGCACTCTTTCCTCTGGTCTAAACAAATAACCCAATACCCCAGAGCAGTGATTGGGGACACTGCCCTGTCTTTCGGATGGGATGTTAAACAGGTGTCCTGACTCTCTGAGGTCATTAAAGATCCCATGGCACTTATCGTAGGGTGTGTTAACCCCGGTGTCCTGACTCCCTGAGGTCATTAAAGATCCCATGGCACTTATCGTAAGAGTAGGGTGTGTTAACCCCGGTGTCCTGACTCTCTGAGGTCCCTAAAGATCCCATGGCACTTATCGTAAGAGTAGGGGTGTTAACCCTGGTGTCCTGGCTACATTCCCAATCTGGCCCTCAAACCATCACAGTCACCTAATAATCCCCAGTTTACAATTGTCTCATTCATCCCCCTCCTCTCCCCTGTAACTATTCCCCAGGATGATGCAGTAAATGAGAATGTGTTCTCAGTCAACTTACCTGGTAAAATAACAGATTATTAAAAAAGTTAAAAAACAAGTTAAAAAACAGCATCACATTACTAGCGAGAGAGAACATCAGACAGTAGAATTTACTTAATTACTTTGTTAAGGGTGTACAGTGATAACTGTGGCTCTGTGAGAGAGAGAGAGAGAGAGAGAGAGGGGTACAGTGATAACTGTGGCTCAGTGAGAGAGAGGAAGGAAGGGGTACAGTGATAACTGTGGCTCAGAGAGAGAGAAAGAGAGAGGAAGGAAGGGGTACAGTGATAACTGTGGCTCAGAGAGAGAGAGAGGAAGGACAGGGTACAGTGATAACTGTGGCTCAGAGAGAGAGAGAGAGGAAGAGAGAGAGGAAGGAAGGGGTACAGTGATAACTGTAGCTCTGAGAGAGAGAGGAAGGAAGGGGTACAGTGATAACTGTGGCTCAGAGAGAGAGAGACAGAGAGAGAGGGAGGAAGGAAGGGGTACAGTGATAACTGTGGCTCAGAGAGACAGAGAGAGAGGGAGGAAGGGGTACAGTGATAACTGTGGCTCTGTGAGAGAGAGAGAGAGAGAGAGAGAGGGAGGAAGGAAGGGGTACAGTGATAACTGTGGCTCAGAGAGACAGAGAGAGAGGGAGGAAGGAAGGGGTACAGTGATAACTGTGGCTCAGAGAGAGAGAAAGAGAGGAGAGAGAGAGGAAGGAAGGAAGGGGTACAGTGATAACTGTAGCTCTGTGAGAGAGAGAGAGAGAGAGAGAGAGGGAGGAAGGAAGGAAGGGGTACAGTGATAACTGTGGCTCTGAGGGAAGGAGAGAGAGAGAGATACATAAAATGAGAGGTGACAAAAAATGTTTTATGAAAGAAAAATGGAGACATTTCTGTTCCATTGAGAGAAGAGAGAGAGAGAGAGAGTGTGAGAGGAAGGTGTGTGGTGTATTTTAAAGAGCATTCCCTCTGAGCTCTCTGAATGAGGCGTTTTGTTCCTATGTAACATCAATAAATCTGGCAACCAAGCAACCTGCACAGCTCACTCACACACACACACACACACACACAGACAGAGACACACACAGGGAGGAAGGAAGGAACACAGTGATAACTGTGGGTCTGAGGGAAGGACACAGCAGGCAGGGAGGAACATCACAGTGATAACTGTGGCTCTGAGGGAAGGAAAAATATAACACTAATTAAAAACAGAAGAATGACAAAAATGTTTTATGAAAAAAAATAGAGAGTCAAAGCATTCAAAATGTTCCATTAGAACCACTGGGGAAGCCAGTGAAGAAAATCCTTTTGGGTTTTTGTTGTTTGCTCTTTAACCTGTTAGTGTGATATGTAGGTCTAAATGCTGAGACAATAAGAAGACACAGTGTATTTTCAGAAAACCGGAGAGGGAAATGACTTACAGCATTCCCTCTGAGCTCATGACGACAGCACCAACATGACGACAGCACCAACATGACTTCTCTGAATAAGCACCAACATGCGTTTTGTTCCTATGTAACATCACATAAATCTGGCAACCAAGCAACCTCGCACACACACACTGACACACACACACACACACACACACACACACACACAGCACCACATGACACAGCACCAACACACACACACACACATGACACAGCACACAGGCACAGCACACATACATCACACATTCAATTTCTTTCCCCCCAAAAAATATAACACTAATTAAATAACAGAAGAATATCTTCAATGTTCGTTATGCAAAACCATATGAGAGTCAAAGCATTCAAAATAATTGTACCAGTAGTGGTAGAACCACTGGGGAAGCCAGTGAAGAAAATCCTTTTGGGTTTTAGGTTGTTTGCTCTTTAACCTGTTAGTTCATACGCCTTGACACCGTGATATGTAGGTCTAAATGCTGAGACAATAAGAAGACACAGTGGCAGAATAAATTCAACCACTCCTTTGTTTCATCAGAAAACCGGAGAGGGACATCTGTCCGGGGAATGACTTACAGCACCAACATGACGACAGCACCAACATGACTTACAGCACCAACATGACGACAGCACCAACATGACTTACAGCACCAACATGACTTACAGCACCAACATGACGACAGCACCAACATGACGACAGCACCAACATGACGACAGCACGGTCGAGCAAGTTCATGATTCTGAAATTTTTCGGACCGCTGAAAACAACTATTGATTTAGAGCCACTGATAGTTACTGTAAGTCACAAAGAAAACAGAAGCTGCACTTCAACCTCAACATTTCAACAGCATCAAATCTCCTACAGGGCGGATAAGTATTCAGGCCCCTTCCATTGATGCATATTTTGTTACATTACAGTCTTTATTCTGAAATTGATTTAAAAAAAAATGTATTTCACGACATCAATCTACACAAATATATAAAAAAACAAAACAGAAATACCTTATTTACATAAGTATTCAGACTCTTTGCTATGAGACTTGAAATTGAGCTCAGGTACGTCCTGTTTCCATTGATTTTCCTTGAGATGTTTCTACAACTTGATTGGAGTCCACCTGTGGTAAATGAAACTGATTGGACATGATTTGGAAAGACACACACCTGTCTATATAAGGTCCCACAGTTGACAGTGCATGTCAGAGGAAAAACCAAGCCATGGGGTCGAAGGAATTGTCCGTAGAGCCACGAGGACAGGATTGTGTCGAAGCACAGATCTGGGGAACGGTACCAAAACATTTCTGAAGCATTGAAGGTCCCCAAGAACACAGTGGCCTCCATCATTCTTACATGGAAGAAGTTTGGACCCACCTAGACTCTTCCTAGTGCTGGGCGCCCGGCGAAACTGAGCAATCGGGGGAGAAGGGCCTTGGTCAGGAAGGTGACCAAGAACCTGATGGTCACTCTAACAGAGCTCCTGAGTTCCTCGATGGAGATGGGAGAACCTTCCAGAAGAACAACCATCTCTGCAGCACTCCATCAATAAGGCTTTCATGGTAGAGTGGCCAGACAGAAGCTACTCCTCAGTAAAAGGCACATGACAGCCCGCTTGGAGTTTGCCAAAAGGCACCCAAAGGACTCTCAGATCATGAGAAACAAGATTCTCTGGTCTGAATGCAAAGCATCACGTCTGGAGGGAACCTGGCACCATCCCTACGGTGAAGCAAGGTGGTGGCAGCATCATGCTGTGGGGATGTTTTTCAGCGGCAGGGACTGGGAGACTAGTCAGGATCGAGGGAAAGATGAACGGAGCAAAGTACAGAGAGTTTATTGACAAAAAGTTGTTCCACAGAGCTCAGGACCTCAGACTGGGGAGAAGGTTCACCTTCTAACAGGACAACAACCTAAGTACACAGCCAAGACAATGCAGGGGTGGCTTCGGGACAAGTCTCTGAATGTCCTTCAGGGGCCAAGCCAGAGCCCAGACTTGAACCCGTTCGAACATCTCTGGAGAGTCCTGAAAATAGCTGTGCAGCGACGCTCCCTATCCAACCTGACAGAGCTTGAGAGGATCTGCAGAGAAGAATGGGAGAAACTCCCCAAATACAGGTGTGCCAAGCTTGTAGTGTCATACCCAAGAAGACTTGAGGCTGTAATCACTGCCTACAGTGCTTCAACAAAGTACTGAGTAAAGGGTCTGAATATGTATGTAAACCTGGTTTTGCTTTGTCAGATTGATGAGGGGGAAAACTATTTAATCCATTTTAGAATAAGGCTGATACCAAAAACAATTTAGTTCTGTGTGTGTGTGTGTGTGTGTGTGTGTGTGTGTGTGTGTGTGTGTGCGTGTGTGCGTGTGTGCGTGTGTGTTTTTGTGTAAGTAGAAAAAAACATGTTGACTCACCCTACTTGTACAGAAATGTCAATTTCATCCTCCTCTTTTTCATGTCGCCGAAATGGTCTGTGACTCTGTCATACAGTACCTACTTTTATTTTTTGTTGTCCTAGGCTACCTGGCTAAAATGCTTAATTACTAGCCTAACTTCCTTTCATGGTCAACGTTAGCTAGTTAACGTTAGTCTTCCACATCTAGCTACATATTGAACTTCCTTTCCGGCCAGGGGCTCAACAACGCATGAATTAATGGTTGGATCAGAATTGCCGGTATAATCATTGGCTGAGAAATTAAGTAAAACCACAAGTCCAACATAACGCGATGCAACATTTCAAGTTGTTTCTGTCAATGACCTATTGCTATCGATGTGATGTGATGTCATGTGATGTGATATGGTGTCATGTGATGTGATTGTTGTGATGTGGTGTCATGTGATGTGATGTGATGTCATGTGATTGATGTGATGTCATGTGATTGATGTGATTGGTGTGAAGCCAAATCCAAACTGACTTCCCTTGACACTTGTTTTTGGTGCACCAGGACCATTCACAGTTGAGCTCACTCATTTTTAGCTCAAAGCTGATTGGCTATTATTTTTAATACTTTTTTTTAATCAATGGTGGCCAAATGCTTGCAGATTTCCTTTGCATTCAATGCTACGGACGGCAACAATGTCATACTCTTTATGACCAGACAGCATCAGATAGATGGGCTACAAATAGAGAGACAGAGGGGGTTGCTGTTTCGCTCGGATGTTTTCTCCGGTTAGATACATTCAGTCTCTTGTGAATTGACGAAAAATATGAAACAGACGAAATAAAATAAAAATATATATTATTTTGAATGTTTTTTTTATTGATACATATCAGGGTTATTTAAATCTATGATAATAATATAATATAATATTGGGTTAAATGACAATCCTTAGACCTATAATTCATTATTTATTACAGCTAAATACATGTATGTATTAATTTAAAAGATTAGTTCCAAAACGACATTAAAAACACAGACTTTGAAGCTAATTTCTAAACATAGAAAAACAGCATACTATGATTTTAACTCCCAGAGTGCAATGCTCTGCCCATAGCTGCTGGCTGGCTAGTGGCTGCTGCTAGCTCGCAGAGATTAACAAACAGTTGACTAAATATATTGCTAACATAGCTAAAATATAAGTGCCTTTCACGTATTATAATGCTCACATGAATGTCTTGCTGAATATATGTTGATGTCATTGCCACTCAAAAATAATTAGAATTTAGTTGTTAGCAGAATAACGTCACTATGCAAAAAAAACTGGAGTCATTTTGCAACTAAACCTCCTTTGCACTGCTTTGTAACACCCTTTTTTTAACATTGTTGATTCAGTGGGATGGTCCTCATCTGCTCTGGAAGCAAAGTACATCTGGAGCCAGTTTTGTCAACAAGCTGCGGCCGTGGAGGTATGATGTTTTCTTTAGAAGAAGCCAAAGCTGTCGGCATTTTCTCTCCTCTCGCTTGCTTCTCAAAAGTGGCTAAGCCGTGTCAGTTGTATGCGCAAGTAGCCTGGCTAGCTCACTACTGCCCCCTAGAGCAGACAAGTAGTCTGGGTAGCTTACTACTGCCCCCTTGAGCAGACAAGTAGTCTGGCTAGCTTACTACTGCCCCCTTGAGCAGACAAGTAT
>NC_056441.1:5434048-5449048 GCF_018296145.1 Oncorhynchus tshawytscha | reverse complement strand
CTGAGTAGTACCCACAATCCCCAGCCAACACCACCCTGTTCTGAGTACTACCCACAATCCCCAGCCAGCCAGCACCACCCTGTTCTGAGTACTACCCACAATCCCCAGCCAGCACCACCCTGTTCTGAGTACTACCCACAATCCCCAGCCAGCACCACCCTGTTCTGAGTACTACCCACAATCCCCAGCCAGCACCACCCTGTTCTGAGTAGTACCCACAATCCCCAGCCAATCCCCAGCCAGCACCACCCTGTTCTGAGTACTACCCACAATCCCCAGCCAACACCACCCTGTTCTGAGTAGTACCCACAATCCCCAGCCAGCACCACCCTGTTCTGAGTACTACCCACAATCCCCAGCCAGCACCACCCTGTTCTGAGTACTACCCACAATCCCCAGCCAGCACCACCCTGTTCTGAGTACTACCCACAATCCCCAGCCAGCACCAGCCTGTTCTGAGTAGTACCCACAATCCCCAGCCAGCACCACCCTGTTCTGAGTACTACCCACAATCCCCAGCCAGCACCACCCTGTTCTGAGTACTACCCACAATCCCCAGCCAGCACCACCCTTTTCTGAGTACTACCCACAATCCCCAGCCAACACCACCCTGTTCTGAGTACTACCCACAATCCCCGGCCAACACCACCCTGTTCTGAGCACTACCCACAATCCCTGTAAAGCCTGAATCAAATACACAACAAGAGGAGAAAATAACGAGCACCTCATGAAGAGCAGCTGGGAAACATCCAGAAGGTAACTTCTACCTCAGTCCTCTCCTTCTACTGCTGGGAAACATCCAGAAGGTAACTTCTACCTCAGTCCTCTCCTTCTACTGCTGGGAAACATCCAGAAGGTAACTTCTACCTCAGTCCTCTCCTTCTACTGCTGGGAAACATCCAAACACACACTACAGTATTCAGAAGGTAACTTCTACCTCAGTCCTCTCCTTCTACTGCTGGGAAACATCCAAACACACACTACAGTATTCAGAAGGTAACTTCTACCTCAGTCCTCTCCTTCTACTGCTGGGAAACATCCAAACACACACTACAGTATTCAGAAGGTAACTTCTACCTCAGTCCTCTCCTTCTACAGCTGGGAAACATCCAGAAGGTAACTTCTACCTCAGTCCTCTCCTTCTACTGCTGGGAAACATCCAAACACACACTACAGTATTCAGAAGGTAACTTCTACCTCAGTCCTCTCCGTCTACAGCTGGGAAACATCCAAACACACTACAGTATTCAGAAGGTAACTTCTACCTCAATCCTCTCCTTCTACTGCTGGGAAACATCCAAACACACACTACAGTTTTCAGAAGGTAACTTCTACCTCAGTCCTCTCCTTCTACTGTAATTCTAAACTCTCTCTCTCTGACCCATCTCTGTACACACACACACACACACACACACACACACACACACACAAACACAGAAATGCGGACACACACAGCCTCTGGCAGGAACACACACACCAGCACTCCACTGTCTCTCACACCACGTTAATGTTAACAAAATGTTTTTCTCAATCTCCCTCTCTCCATGGCAACACACAAACTTGGTCTATCCAAGTACCCAAGTACCCAAACTCTTTCTTACTCACATTGCGAACCATGCCTCTTCTCTTTTCCCCCTTTGCTGTTTATCTCTCTCTCTCTCTCTCTCTCTCTCTCTGTCTCTCTCTCTCTCTCTCTCTCTCTCTCTCTCTCTCTCTCTCTCTCTCTCTCTCTCTCTCTCTCTCCCTCTGTGCGCAGGCTGCAGTATTCTGTGTTTAGCAGTGTACGAGTGAATGAAGCTCCATGCTCAGTGCTGGCTGTTTGTGCCTCCCTCTGTGGGCTAGCCTCCCCCTCCCACTTCCAACAGTGCTGTTAGCATTTGCCTCCGAGCTAGCTCTGCTAGCCTCTCCTCCCATTACAAACCCCACAGTACTAGCATTTGCCTCAGAGCTAGCTCTGCTAGCCTCTGCTCCCATTACAAACCCCACAGTACTAGCATTTGCCTCAGAGCTAGCTCTGCTAGCCTCTGCTCCCATTATAAACCCCACAGTACTAGCATTTGCCTCAGAGCTAGCTCTGCTAGCCTCTGCTCCCATTACAAACCCCACAGGACTAGCATTAGCCTCAGAGCTAGCTCTGTTAGCCTCTGCTCCCATTACAAACCCCACAGTACTAGCATTAGCCTCAGAGCTAGCTCTGCTAGCTTCTGCTCCCATTACAAACCCCACAGTACTAGCATTAGCCTCAGAGCTAGCTCTGCTAGCTTCTGCTCCCATTACAAACCCCACAGGACTAGCATTTGCTAGCTCTGCTAGCTCTGTACGGAATGAGAAGGGGAGGGAAGAAGAGGCTGGAGAGGGATAGTGAGGAGGTGAAGGAGACAGCAGGAGGAGAAAAGGCTAGGGGGAGGTGAAGGAGAGGACAGAAGGAGAAAAGGCTAGGGGGAGGTGAAGGAGAGGACAGGAGGAGAAAAGGCTAGGGGGAGGTGAAGGACAGGACAGGAGGAGAAAAGGCTAGGGGGGAGGTGAAGAGGAGGACAGGAGGAGAAAAGGCTAGGGGGAGGTGAAGGAGACAGCAGGAGGAGAAAAGGCTAGGGGAGGAGAAGAGGAGGACAGGAGGAGAAAAGGCTAGGGGGAGGTGAAGGACAGGACAGGAGGAGAAAAGGCTAGGGGAGGTGAAGGAGACAGCAGGAGGAGAAAAGGTTAGGGGGAGGTGAAGGAGACAACAGGAGGAGAAAAGGCTAGGGGGAGGTGAAGGAGAGGACAGGAGGAGAAAAGGCTAGAGGGAGGTGAAGAGGAGGACAGGAGGAGAAAAGGGCTAGATGGAGTTGAAGGAGAGGACAGGCTGAGAAAAGGCTAGAGGGAGGTGAAGGAGAGGACAGGAGGAGAAAGGCTAGGGGGAGATGAAGGACAGGAAAGGAGGAGAAAAGGCGAGGGGAGGTGAAGGAGACAGCAGGAGGAGAAAAGGCTAGGGGGAGGAGAAGAGGAGGACAGGAGGAGAAAAGGCTAGGGGGAGGTGAAGGAGAGGACAGGAGGAGAAAAGGCTAGGGGGAGGTGAAGGAGACAGCAGGAGGAGAAAAGGCTAGGGGGAGGTGAAGGACAGGACAGGAGGAGAAAAGGCTAGAGGGAGGTGAAGGAGAGGAAGGAGGAGAAAGGCTAGGGGAGGTGAAGGAGACAGCAGGAGGAGAAAAGGCTAATGGGAGGTGAAGAGGAGGACAGGAGGAGAAAGGCTAGGGGAGGTGAAGAGGAGGACAGGAGGATAAAAGGCTAGGGGGAGGTGAAGGAGAGGAAGGGAGGAGAAAGGCTAGGGGGAGGTGAAGAGGACAGTAGGAGAAAAGGTTAGGGGGAGGATGGATCCAGGAGAGTGTTTAGTAATCAGATGGACTTACAAACTAACTACTTAGGGGATTTAAATGGCTGATATTCTACAACAGTGATATATCTTAAATCGTATATCTAACATGAGCCGTAAAATAGCTCAGCAACACTTCAATGCATGGATTTCATCTGTAGCAACATTGAAATGCAGCATCTGGAAGTAAAGCAGTAGGGTGTTACCTAACGAAGAAGAGACAGACATATAGACCCAGTCTGCTTTTCATCTCTTTGACAGGGCCCAGCCATTAGCTGTCAGGAGTCCAGGACCAGTCATCTCTTTGACAGGGTACAGCCGTTAGACAGGGCCCAGCCATTAGACAGGGCCCAGCCATTAGACAGGGCCCAGCCATTAGCTGTCAGGAGTCCAGAACCAGTCATCTCTTTGACAGGGTACAGCCGTTAGACAGGGCCCAGCCATTAGACAGGGCCCAGCCATTAGCTGTCAGGAGTCCAGAACCAGTCATCTCTTTGACAGGGCCCAGCCATTAGACAGGGCCCAGCCATTTGACAGGGCCCAGCCATTAGCTGTCAGGAGTCCAGAACCAGTCATCTCTTTGACAGGGCCCAGCCATTAGACAGGGCCCAGCCAGTAGACAGGGCCCAGCAGTTAGACAGGGCCCAGCCAGTAGACAGGGCCCAGCCATTAGACAGGGCCCAGCCGTTAGACAGGGCCCAGCCATTAGACAGGGCCCAGCCATTAGCTGTCAGGAGTCCAGAACCAGTCATCTCTCTGACAGGGCCCAGCCATTAGCTGTCAGGAGTCCAGCACGAGTCATCTCTTTGACAGGGCCCAGCCATTAGCTGTCAGGAGTCCAGGACCAGTCATCTCTTTGACAGGGTACAGCCGTTAGACAGGGCCCAGCCATTAGACAGGGCCCAGCCATTAGACAGGGCCCAGCCATTAGCTGTCAGGAGTCCAGAACCAGTCATCTCTTTGACAGGGTACAGCCGTTAGACAGGGCCCAGCCATTAGACAGGGCCCAGCCATTAGCTGTCAGGAGTCCAGAACCAGTCATCTCTTTGACAGGGCCCAGCCATTAGACAGGGCCCAGCCATTTGACAGGGCCCAGCCATTAGCTGTCAGGAGTCCAGAACCAGTCATCTCTTTGACAGGGCCCAGCCATTAGACAGGGCCCAGCCAGTAGACAGGGCCCAGCAGGACAGGGCCCAGCCAGTAGACAGGGCCCAGCCATTAGACAGGGCCCAGCCGTTAGACAGGGCCCAGCCATTAGACAGGGCCCAGCCATTAGCTGTCAGGAGTCCAGAACCAGTCATCTCTCTGACAGGGCCCAGCCATTAGCTGTCAGGAGTCCAGCACGAGTCATCTCTTTGACAGGGCCCAGCCATTAGACAGGGCCCAGCCGTTACAAAGGGCCCAGCCATTAGACAGGGCCCAGCCATTAGACAGGGCCCAGCCATTAGACAGGGCCCAGCCATTAGCTGTCAGGAGTCCAGATCCAGTCATCTCTCTGACAGGGCCCAGCCATTAGCTGTCAGGAGTCCAGAACCAGTCATCTCTTTGACAGGGCCCAGCCGTTAGACAGGGCCCAGCCAGTAGACAGGGCCCAGCCATTAGACAGGGCCCAGCCATTAGCTGTCAGGAGTCCAGGACCAGTCATCTCTGTACTGATATATATAGTAGGCTGTATTGATCTATAGTAGGCTGTACTGATATATATTTATTAGGCTGTACTGATATATAGTAGGCTGTACTGATATATATATAGTAGGCTGTACTGATAAATATATTAGTAGGCTGTACTGATCTATAGTAGGCTGTACTGTTATATATATATATAGTAGGCTGTACTGATATATATATAGTAGGCTGTACTGATGTATATAGTAGGCTGTACTGATATATATAGTAGGCTGTACTGATATATATATAGTACGCTGTACTGATATATATAGTAGGCTGTACTGATGTATAAAGTAGGCTGTACTGATATATACATAGTAGGCTGTACTGATATATATAGTAGGCTGTACTGATGTATAAAGTAGGCTGTACTGATATATATATAGTAGGCTGTACTTATATATATAGTAAGCTGTACTGATATATATTTATTAGGCTGTACTGATATATATAGTAGGCTGTACTGATATATATATATAGTAGGCTGTACTGATATGTATATAGTAGGCTGTACTGATATATATATAGTAGGCTGTACTTATATATATAGTAAGCTGTACTGATATATATATAGTAGGCTGTACTGATATATATATAGTAGGCTGTACTGATATATATATATAGTAGGCTGTACTGATGTATATATAGTAGGCTGTACTGATATATATAGTAGGCTGTACTGATGTATAAAGTAGGCTGTACTGATATATATATAGTAGGCTGTACTGATATATATATAGTAGGCTGTACTGATACATATAGTAGGCTGTCTGTACTGATATATATAGTAGGCTGTACTGATATATATATAGTAGGCTGTACTGATATATATATATAGTAGGCTGTACTGATATATATATATATATAGTAGGCTGTACTGATGTATATATAGTAGGCTGTACTGATATATATATAGTAGGCTGTACTGATGTATATAGTAGGCTGTACTGATATATATATATTAGGCTGTACTGATATATATATAGTAGGCTGTACTGATATATATATATATATATAGTAGGCTGTACTGATATATATATATATATAGTAGGCTGTACTAATATATATATATATATATAGTAGGCTGTACTAATATATATATATATATAGTAGGCTGTACTTATATATATAGTAAGCTGTACTGATATATATAGTAGGCTGTACTGATGTATAAAGTAGGCTGTACAGCTGTACTGATATATATATATAGGCTGTACTTTATATATATAGTAAGCTGTACTGATATATATTTATTAGGCTGTACTGATATATATAGTAGGCTGTACTGATATATATATATATAGTAGGCTGTACTGATATGTATATAGTAGGCTGTACTGATATATATATAGTAGGCTGTACTTATATATATAGTAAGCTGTACTGATATATATATAGTAGGCTGTACTGATATATATATAGTAGGCTGTACTGATATATATATATAGTAGGCTGTACTGATGTATATATAGTAGGCTGTACTGATATATATAGTAGGCTGTACTGATGTATAAAGTAGGCTGTACTGATATATATATAGTAGGCTGTACTGATATATATATAGTAGGCTGTACTGATACATATAGTAGGCTGTACTTATATATATAGTAGGCTGTACTGATACATATAGTAGGCTGTACTGATATATATAGTAGGCTGTACTGATATATATATAGTAGGCTGTACTGATATATATATAGTAGGCTGTACTGATATATATATAGTAGGCTGTACTGATGTATATATAGTAGGCTGTACTGATATATATATAGTAGGCTGTACTGATGTATATAGTAGGCTGTACTGATATATATATATTAGGCTGTACTGATATATATATAGTAGGCTGTACTGATATATATATATATATAGTAGGCTGTACTGATATATATATATATATATATATAGTAGGCTGTACTAATATATATATATATATATATAGTAGGCTGTACTAATATATATATATATATATAGTAGGCTGTACTTATATATATAGTAAGCTGTACTGATATATATAGTAGGCTGTACTGATGTATAAAGTAGGCTGTACTGATATATATATAGGCTGTACTGATATATATATAGTAGGCTGTACTTATATATATAGTAAGCTGTACTGATATATATTTATTAGGCTGTACTGATATATATAGTAGGCTGTACTGATATATATATATAGTAGGCTGTACCAATATGTATATAGTAGGCTGTACTGATATATATATAGTAGGCTGTACTTATATATATATAGTAAGCTGTACTGATATATATATAGTAGGCTGTACTGATATATATATAGTAGGCTGTACTGATATATATATATAGTAGGCTGTACTGATGTATATATAGTAGGCTGTACTGATATATATAGTAGGCTGTACTGATGTATAAAGTAGGCTGTACTGATATATATATAGTAGGCTGTACTGATATATATATAGTAGGCTGTACTGATACATAGGCTGTACTGATATATATAGTAGGCTGTACTGATACATATAGTAGGCTGTACTGATATATATAGTAGGCTGTACTGATATATATATAGTAGGCTGTACTGATATATATATAGTAGGCTGTACTGATATATATATATAGTAGGCTGTACTGATGTATATATAGTAGGCTGTACTGATATATATATAGTAGGCTGTACTGATGTATATAGTAGGCTGTACTGATATATATATATTAGGCTGTACTGATATATATATAGTAGGCTGTACTGATATATATATATATATATAGTAGGCTGTACTGATATATATATATATATAGTAGGCTGTACTAATATATATATATATATATAGTAGGCTGTACTAATATATATATATATATAGTAGGCTGTACTTATATATATAGTAGGCTGTACTGATATATATATAGTAGGCTGTTCTGATATATATATATATATATATAGTAGGCTGTACTAATATATATATATATAGTAGGCTGTACTTATATATATAGTAAGCTGTACTGATATATATAGTAGGCTGTACTGATGTATAAAGTAGGCTGTACTGATATATATATAGTAAGCTGTACTGATATATATATAGTAGGCTGTACTTATATATATAGTAAGCTGTACTGATATATATTTATTAGGCTGTACTGATATATATAGTAGGCTGTACTGATATATATATATAGTAGGCTGTACTGATATGTATATAGTAGGCTGTACTGATATATATATAGTAGGCTGTACTTATATATATAGTAAGCTGTACTGATATATATATAGTAGGCTAGTACTGATATATATATAGTAGGCTGTACTGATATATATATATAGTAGGCTGTACTGATGTATATATAGTAGGCTGTACTGATATATGTAGTAGGCTGTACTGATGTATAAAGTAGGCTGTACTGATATATATATAGTAGGCTGTACTGATATATATATAGTAGGCTGTACTGATACTAGTAGGCTGTACTGATATATATAGTAGGCTGTACTGATACATATAGTAGGCTGTACTGATATATATAGTAGGCTGTACTGATATATATATAGTAGGCTGTACTGATATATATATAGTAGGCTGTTTATATATATAGTAAGCTGTACTGATATATATATAGTAGGCTGTACTGATATATATATAGTAGGCTGTACTGATATATATATATATATAGTAGGCTGTACTGATGTATATATAGTAGGCTGTACTGATGTATATAGTAGGCTGTACTGATATATATATATATTAGGCTGTACTGATATATATATAGTAGGCTGTACTGATATATATATATATATAGTAGGCTGTACTGATATATATATATATATAGTAGGCTGTACTAATATATATATATATATATAGTAGGCTGTACTAATATATATATATATATATAGTAGGCTGTACTTATATATATAGTAAGCTGTACTGATATATATAGTAGGCTGTACTGATGTATAAAGTAGGCTGTACTGATATATATATAGTAAGCTGTACTGATATATATATAGTAGGCTGTACTTATATATATAGTAAGCTGTACTGATATATATTTATTAGGCTGTACTGATATATATAGTAGGCTGTACTGATATATATATATAGTAGGCTGTACTGATATGTATATAGTAGGCTGTACTGATATATATATAGTAGGCTGTACTTATATATATAGTAAGCTGTACTGATATATATATAGTAGGCTGTACTGATATATATATAGTAGGCTGTACTGATATATATATATACAGTAGGCTGTACTGATGTATATATAGTAGGCTGTACTGATATATATAGTAGGCTGGACTGATGTATAAAGTAGGCTGTACTGATATATATATAGTAGGCTGTACTGATATATATATAGTAGGCTGTACTGATACATATAGTAGGCTGTACTGATATATATAGTAGGCTGTACTGATACATATAGTAGGCTGTACTGATATATATAGTAGGCTGTACTGATATATATATAGTAGGCTGTACTGATATATATATAGTAGGCTGTACTGATATATATATATAGTAGGCTGTACTGATGTATATATAGTAGGCTGTACTGATATATATATAGTAGGCTGTACTGATGTATATAGTAGGCTGTACTGATATATATATATTAGGCTGTACTGATATATATATAGTAGGCTGTACTGATATATATATATATATATAGTAGGCTGTACTGATATATATATATATAGTAGGCTGTACTAAATATATATATATATATATATAGTAGGCTGTACTATATATATATATATATATAGTAGGCTGTACTTATATATATAGTAGGCTGTACTGATATATATATAGTAGGCTGTTCTGATATATATATATATATATAGTAGGCTGTACTAATATACATATATATATAGTAGGCTGTACTTATATATATAGTAAGCTGTACTGATATATATAGTAGGCTGTACTGATGTATAAAGTAGGCTGTACTGATATATATATAGTAAGCTGTACTGATATATATATATAGTAGGCTGTACTTATATATATAGTAAGCTGTACTGATATATATTTATTAGGCTGTACTGATATATATAGTAGGCTGTACTGATATATATATATAGTAGGCTGTACTGATATGTATATAGTAGGCTGTACTGATATATATATAGTAGGCTGTACTTATATATATAGTAGCTGTACTGATATATATATAGTAGGCTGTACTGATATATATATAGTAGGCTGTACTGATATATATATATAGTAGGCTGTACTGATGTATATATAGTAGGCTGTACTGATATATATAGTAGGCTGTACTGATGTATAAAGTAGGCTGTACTGATATATATATAGTAGGCTGTACTGATATATATATAGTAGGCTGTACTGATACATATAGTAGGCTGTACTGATATATATAGTAGGCTGTACTGATACATATAGTAGGCTGTACTGATATATATAGTAGGCTGTACTGATATATATATAGTAGGCTGTACTGATATATATATAGTAGGCTGTACTGATATATATATAGTAGGCTGTACTGATGTATATATAGTAGGCTGTACTGATATATATATAGTAGGCTGTACTGATGTATATAGTAGGCTGTACTGATATATATATATTAGGCTGTACTGATATATATATAGTAGGCTGTACTGATATATATATATATATATATAGTAGGCTGTACTGATATATATATATATATAGTAGGCTGTACTAATATATATATATATATATAGTAGGCTGTACTAATATATATATATATATAGTAGGCTGTACTTATATATATAGTAGGCTGTACTGATATATATATAGTAGGCTGTTCTGATATATATATATATAGTAGGCTGTTCTGATATATATATAGTAGGCAGTGTCTAATGTATCTTGTCTGGTAGGCGGTGTCTGTAATGTCGGTGTCTTTTAGACGGTGTCTGTAATGTCGGTGTCTGTAATGTCGGTGTCTGTAATGTCGGTGTCTGGTAGACGGTGTCTGTAATGTCGGTGTCTGTAATGTCGGTGTCTGTAATGTCGGTGTCTATAATGTCGGTGTCTGTAATGTCGGTGTCTGTAATGTCGGTGTCTGTAATGTCGGTGTCTGGTAGACGGTGTCTGTAATGTCGGTGTCTGTAATGTCGGTGTCTGTAATGTCGGTGTCTGTAATGTCGGTGTCTGGTAGACGGTGTCTGTAATGTCGGTGTCTGTAATGTCGGTGTCTGTAATGTCGGTGTCTGGTAGACGGTGTCTGTAATGTCGGTGTCTGTAATGTCGGTGTCTGTAATGTTGGTGTCTGGTAGACGGTGTCTGTAATGTCGGTGTCTGTAATGTCGGTGTCTGTAATGTCGGTGTCTGTAATGTCGGTGTCTGTAGACGGTGTCTGTAATGTCAGTGTCTGTAATGTCGGTGTCTGTAATGTCGGTGTCTGGTAGACGGTGTCTGTAATGTCGGTGTCTGGTAGACGGTGTTTGTAATGTCGGTGTCTGTAATGTCGGTGTTTGTAATGTCGGTGTCTGTAATGTCGGTGTCTGTAATGACGGTGTCTGTAATGTCGGTGTCTGTAATGTCGGTGTTTGTAATGTCGGTGTCTGTAATGTCGGTGTCTGGTAGACGGTGTCTGTAATGTCGGTGTCTGTAATGTCGGTGTCTGTAATGTCGGTGTCTGGTAGACGGTGTCTGTAATGTCGGTGTCTGTAATGTCGGTGTCTGTAATGTCGGTGTCTGTAATGTCGGTGTCTGTAATGTCGGTGTCTGTAATGTCGGTGTCTGGTAGACGGTGTCTGTAATGTCGGTGTCTGTAATGTCGGTGTCTGGTAGACGGTGTCTGTAATGTCGGTGTCTGTAATGTCGGTGTCGGTGTCTGTAATGTCGGTGTCTGTAATGTCGGTGTCTGTAATGTCGGTGTCTGGTAGACGGTGTCTGTAATGTCGGTGTCTGTAATGTCGGTGTCTGGTAAGACGGTGTCTGTAATGTCGGTGTCTGTAATGTCGGTGTCTGGTAGACGGTGTCTGTAATATCGGTGTCTGTAATGTCGGTGTCTGTAATGTCGGTGTCTGGTAGACGGTGTCTGTAATGTCGTTGTCTGTAATGTCGGTGTCTGTAATGTCGGTGTCTGGTAGACGGTGTCTGTAATGTCGGTGTCTGTAATGTCGGTGTCTGTAATGTCGGTGTCTGGTAGACGGTGTTTGTAATGTCGGTGTCTGTAATGTCGGTGTCTGTAATGTCGGTGTCTGTAATGTCGGTGTCTGTTTGTATTGAAGGCATGTACAGTGTCAATGTGCTATATCCAAGTGACCATCGTGTGTGTGTGTGTGTGTGTGTGTCCTCTTTGGTGTTAGGGTGGGTGGGGTAACCTTGAACCAGACTTTAGTTTAGTCATGCAGAACAGATTGAAATGTTTAAACGTCTCCATGGCAACATGACAAGAAAACAGTAACTTTCTACTGCCCCCAAACTGCTGTGATTTAACATAAGAGAGCTCAGTGTGTAGGAGGGAGCCACGAGCTCCGTGAGTCCAAACTATTCCAAATTGGGTTGTGTTACAGCCTGAATTTAAAATTATATGTTTTTGTCACTGGTCTACACACAATACACCATAATGTCAAAGTGGAATTGTGTTTTTAGAAATGTTTACAAATGAATAAAAAATGAAAAGTTGAAATACCTTTGAGTCAATCAGTATTGAACCCCTTTGCTTTTGGCAAACCTAAACAAGTTCAAGAGTAAAAATGTGCTTCAAAACATCTCTTAAGGATTTGGCCCTTTTTGTCAAATTTTCACCTAAAATGACATACCCAAATCTAACTGCCTGTAGCTCAGGCCCTGAAGCAAGGATGTGCAAATTATTGGTACCATTTGAAAGGAAACACTTTGCAGTTTGTGTAAATGTGAAAGAAATGTAGGAGAATATAACACATTAGATCTGGTAGAAGATAATACAACGAAAGAAAAAAACATTTTTTTGGTACAATCATCTTTGAAATGCAAGAGAAAGGCCATAATGTATTATTCCAGCCCAGGTACTTTGCAGACAGAGTTCAGTGTGTCAAATCTGAGGTCATTTTGTCCGGACCTCTGGCAGTCTCTATGGGGGTGCCACAGGGTTCAATTCTCGGGCCGACTCTTTTCTCTGTAAATATCAATGATGTCGCTCTTGCTGCGGGCAATTCCCTGATCCACCTCTACGCAGACGACACCATTCTGTTTACTTCTGGCCCTTCTTTGGACACTGTGCTAACTAATCTCCAAACGAGCTTCAATGCCATACAACACTCCTTCCATGTCCTCCAACTGCTCTTAGACACTAGTAAAACCAAATGCATGCTTTTCAACCGTTCGCTGCCCGCACCCACCAGCCCGACTAGCTGGTGATCCCTGGACGATTCCGACCTAGAATATGTGGACAACTATAAATACCTAGGCTAGACTTTGGCCGCCTTTCCTTCCAGTTCTCTGCTGCCAGTGACTGGAACGAATTGCAAAAATCTCTGAAGTTGGAGACTTTTATTTCCCTCACCAACTTTTAACATCAACCCCCTGAGCAGCTAACCAATCGCTGCAGCTGTACGTAGTCCATCTGTAAATAGCCCACCCAATCTACCTACCTCATCCCCATACTGTTTTTATTTTATTTACTTTTCTGCTCTTTTGCACACCAGTATCACTACTTGCACATCATCATCTGCTCATGTACCACTCCAGTGTTAATCTGCTAAATTGTAATAATTCTCTCCTATGGCCTATTTATTGTCTACCTCCTCATGCCTTTTGCAAACACTGTATATAGACTTTATTTTTTTCTACTGTGTCATTGACTAGTTTATTGTGTTTTTGGCTTGTTTATTGTTTATTCCATGTTTAACTCTGTGTTGTCTGCTCACACTGCTATGCTTTATCTTGGCCAGGTCGCAGTTGCAAATGAGAACTTGTTCTCAACTGGCCTACCTGGTTAAATAAAGGTGAAATAAAAAAATGAATAAATAAAAAATTGTTTTTGTCCTGACTACAAATAATTATTTTTGGGACACATCACTGAGTACCACTCTTTATATTTTCAAGCATGGTGGTGGCTACATCATGTTATGGGTATGCTTGTCATCAGCAAGTACTAGGGAGTTTTTTTTAGGATGAAAATAAACAGAAGAGAGCTAAGCACTGGCAAAATCCTAGAAGACCTGGTTCAGTTTGCTTTCCACCAGACACTGGGAGATACACCACCTTGCAGCAGGACAATAACCTAAAACACATGGCCAAATATACACGGGAGTTGCTTAGAAGACAGCATTGAATGTTCCTGAGTGGCCTAGTTACAGTTTAGACTTACATCGGCTTGAAAATCTAAAACAAGACTTGAAAATGGTTGTCTAGAAATTATCAACAACCAACGTGACGGAGCTTGATGAATTTTTCAAAGAATAATGTGCAGATATCAATTCAGGTGGGCAGAATTCTTCGAGACTTACCCAGAAAGACTCACAGCTCTTCGAGACTTACCCAGAAAGACTCACAGCTCTTCGAGACTTACCCAGAAAGACTCACAGGTCTTCGTGACTTACCCAGAAAGACTCACAGGTGGTATCCCTGCCAAAGGTGCTTCTACAAAATATGAACTAGGGGGTTTGAATACTTCTGATATTTCTGTATTCCATTTTCAATAAATAGGAAAAAACTTTGTCATGATCGGGTATTGTGTGTAGATGGGTGAGACTCCATTTTGAATTCAAGGCCTGTAACAACAAAATGTGGAATATGTCCAGGGTTATGAATACTTTCTGAAGGTGTGTGTGTGTGTGTGTGTGTGTGTGTGTGTGTGTGTGTGTGTGTGTGTGTGTGTGTGTGTGTGTGTGTGTGTGTGTGTGTGTGTGTGTGTGTGTGTGTGTGTGTGTGTTTGTGTGTGTGTGTGTGTGTGTGTGTGTGTGTGTGTGTGTGTGTGTGTTTGTGTGTGTGTGTGTGTGTGTGTGTGTGTGTGTGTGTGTTTGCACATGCTTGCGAACGCGCGTGTGTGTGTTTGTGTGTGTGTGTGTGTGTGTG
>NC_056441.1:5426548-5429048 GCF_018296145.1 Oncorhynchus tshawytscha | reverse complement strand
TCTAGTGGCCAATATCTAAGTCAGATTAATGGCCTTTCTCTTGCATTTCAAAAATGATGGAACAACAAAAAAAAATAACATAACATAATAAAAATAACTTCATAATATAAAAAAAAAGAAAAATAATTAATAATAAAAATAACACCTTTTTTTTGTATTATTCTTTTACCAGATGTAACGTGTTATATTCTCCTACATACATTTCACATGTTCAACAACTTCAAAGTGTTTCCTTTCAAATGGTACCAATAATATGCATATCCTTGCTTCAGGTCCTGAGCTACAGGCAGTTAGATTTGGGAGTGTAATTTTAGGTGAAAATTTTGGGTATTTGGGTTTGTCATTTTAGGCTAAATTTGACAAAATGGTCCAATCCTTATTCATGGGATTTAGATGTGGCGCTCCGGTACCGCTTGCCGTGCGGTAGCAGAGAGAACAGTCTGTGACTAGGGTGGCTGGAATCTTTGACAATTGTTTAGGGCCTTCCTCTGACACCGCCTGGTATAGAGGTAATGGATGGCAGGCAGCTTGGCCCCAGTGATGTGCTGAACGTTAGGCACTAGCCTCTGTAGCGCCTTGCGGTCGGAAACGGAACAGTTGCCGTACGAGGCGGTGATGCAACCAGTCAGGATGCTCTCGATGGTGCAGCTGTATAACCTTTTGAGGACCTGAGGACCCATGACAAATCTTTTCAGTCTCCTGAGGGGGAAAAGGTTTTGTTGTGCCCTCTTCACGACTGTGATAGTTCGTTGGTGATGTGGACACCAAGGAACATGAAGCTCTCAACCTGCTCCACAGCCCTGTCGATGAGAATAGGGGCCCTCCTTTTTCTGTAGTCCTCGATCATCTCCTTTGTCTTGATCACGTTGAGGGAGAGGTTGTTTTCCTGGCACCACACTGCCAGGTCTCTGTCTCATCGTTGTCGGTAATCAGGCCTACCACTGTTGTGCAAACTTAATGATGGTGTTGGAGTCGTGCCTGGCCACGCAGTCATGGGTGAACAGGGAGTACAGTAGGGGACTGAGCACGCACAACTGAGGGGCCCCAGTGTTGAGGATCAGCGTGGCGGATGTGTTGTGATCTATTCTATTCTGTTCTGTTCTGTTCTGTTGTATTCTATTCTAGTATATTCTATTTTATTCTATTCTAGTATATTATATTCATGAAGCTGGTTGAGAGAATGTCAAGAGTGTGCAAAGCTGTCATCAAGGCAAAGGGTGGCTATTTGAAGAATCTCAAATATAAAACACTTTTTTGGTTACTACATGATTCCATATGTGTTATTTGATAGTTTTGATGTCTTCGCTCTTATTCTAAGATGTTGAAACTAGTAAAAATAAAGAAAAAACCTTGAATGAATAGGTGCTCTAAAACTTTGGACCGGTCGTATATACAGTTTATCTTCTGTTGTGTAGATCCCACTGTGTGTTTTAATGATCGATAAAAACATTAAAGTGGATTAAAGTAGATGAACTTTGGGGTCACCCCTCACTTCAAAAACATTAACATGAAATGTTTTGGTGTTTAACGTCCTGAAGGGTGTGGCTCCATGCGTTGTTTGGGATTGGTTTTCCATCCACCCAGTATTCCTCTTCCCTCTCTCTCCTCCTCCCTCTCTTCCCTCTCCCTCCTCCTCCCTCTCCCTCTCTTCCCTCTCTTCCCTCTCTCTCCTCCCTCTCCCTCTCTTCCCTCTCTTCCCTCTCTCTCCTCCTCCCTCTCTTCCCTCTCTTCCCTCTCCCTCCTCCTCCCTCTCTTCCCTCTCTTCCCTCTCTCTCCTCCTCCCTCTCCCTCTCTTCCCTCTCTTCCCTCTCCCTCCTCCTCCCTCTCCCTCTCTTCCCTCTCTCTCTCCTCCCTCCCTCCCTCTTTTCCCTCTCTCCTCCTCCCTCCCTCTCCCTCTCTTCCCTCTCTCTCCTCCCTCCCTCCCTCTTTTCCCTCCCTCCTCCTCCCTCCCTCTCCCTCTTTCCCTCTCTCCTCTCTCCCTCTCTTCCCTCTCTCTCCTCCTCCCTCCCTCTCTCCCTCCTCCTCTCTCTCTTTTCTCCTCATTCTCCCTCCTTCTTTCCCTCTTTCTCTTTTCTCCTCCTTCTCCCTCCCTCTTTCCCTCTCTCTCTCTCTCTCTCTCTTTTCTCCTCCCTCACCCTATTTCACTCTTTCTCTTGTTCTCTCTCTCCTCCCTCTCTCCAGGAACTAACATGCTGGTTCCATCCTCTCCACGGGGGTCATTACACAGGACAATGACATCACAATCAGGATGTACGTATGATGTGACCTCTGATCTCTCTCAACTGAACTTTATTAAAACAAAAAGGGTGTGGACGATGGACACAGGAAACGACAAATAACTTTATAAGTGCCACTATCTCTATTTGGATCCCAAATTCACCCTGAAAATGACCCCATCACAACATTTAGAACATTTTTTAAAACGTTCTTAACACGTACAGTATATCATTAGAGGCTCTAAAACTGTTATTAAGTATTGTACATTTAGCCTGGTATGGAT
>NC_056441.1:5409048-5424048 GCF_018296145.1 Oncorhynchus tshawytscha | reverse complement strand
GAGAGAGAGACAGAGAGAGAGAGGCAGAGGGAGATAAGGAGAGAGTGAAATGAAGGGAGAGAGATAGTGTGTGTGTGTCTGTGTCCCTCCCTCTCTCTCTAAGGGTCTGAGAGTCAAGGCATGGGATTAATGTAACCATAGTAACTCTGACAGCCATTGTTTTGTGTGTTGGCTGTTGGCCTTGCTGTGCTATGCTGTGGAGGATCACTGGAGTTTAGTTTAGTCACAGCTGGTGTGTGTGTGTGTGGGGGGTTCTAGTTCTGGACACTGTTTCAACATTGTACTTGATGTGATAATACCAGGACAAAATGTATTGAGGCTTAATTCTTCCTTAATGTGGAGAGGAGATGAGAGGAGAGGAGATGTCACAGCATTCTATTAAACTGATATATACTGCAGTATGACATCTGTACTATTAATATAATATATACTGCAGTATGACATCTTAAGTATTAAACTGATATATTATATACTGCAGTATGACATCTTAAGTATTAAACTGATATATTATATACTGCAGTATGACATCTGTACTATTAAACTGATATATTATATACTGCAGTATGACATCTGTACTATTAAACTATATATTATATACTGCAGTATGACATCTGAACTATTAAACTAATATAATATATACTGCAGTATGACATCTGTACTACTAATATAATATATTTAAAATATGACATCTGTGTGTCATATGGCCTGCAGTGTGACATCTTAACTATTAAATCATTTCAAAGTGTAGTTATGTTTTTAGAAATGTTTACAAATGAATAAAAAAATGTAAAGCTGAAATGTCTTAAATCATTAAATACCAACCTCTTTGTTATGGCAAGTCTCAATCAATTCAGGAGTAAAACTGTGCTTTAACTAGTCACATAATAAGTTGCATGGACTCACTCTGTGTGCAATAATAGTGTCTATTAACATGAGTTTGAATGACTATCTCATCTCTGTACCCCACACATACAATTATCTGCAGTATGACAGTAGCTTCACAAAATATTCAAACACAGACTCATCCACAAAGTTTAAAATGTGATAGGTTTGTCAGGACTCGCAAAGAAGGGCACCTATTGGAAGATGGGTAAAAAAAAACTTTGAGCATGGGGAACTTTTTAATTACACTTTGGATGGTGTTTCAATACACCCAGTCACTACAAAGATAAAGGGGTCCTTCCTAACTCAGTTGCCGGAGAGGAAGGAAACTGCTCAGGGATTTCACAATGAGGCCAATGGTAACTAAAAAAGTGACAGCGTTTAATAGCTGTGAAAAGAGAAAAAGGAGGATGGATAAACAACATTATAGTTACTGCACATTATTAACCCAATTGAGAGTGAAAAGAAGGAAGCCTGTACAGAATGAAAATATTCCAAAACATGCATCCTGTTTGCAATGAGGCACTAAAGTAAAACTGCAAAAAATATGGCAAGTAAATGTATGTCCTGAATGTTTGAGGCAAATGTAAGACAACACATCATTGAGTACCACTTTTCATATTTTCAAGCATGGTGGTGGCTGCATCATGTTATGGGTATGCTTGCCACTGGCAAGGACTAAAGAGGTTTTTCTAATAAAAAGAAACGGAATAGAGCTAAGCACATGCAAAATCCTAGAGAAAAACTTGGTTCAGTCTGCTTTCCTACACTGTAAGACAAATGTACCCTTCAGCAGGACAATAACCTAAAACACAAGGCCAAACCTACACTGTAGTTGCTCACCAAGATGACAGAGAATGTTCCTGAGTGGCCGACAGTAGTTCGTTTGGACTTACAGTGCCTTGCGAAAGAATTCGGCCCCCTTGAACTTTGCGACCTTTTGCCACATTTCAGGCTTCAAACATAAAGATATAAAACTGTATTTTTTTGTGAAGAATCAACAACAAGTGGGACACAATCATGAAGTGGAACGACATTTATTGGATATTTCAAACTTTTTTAACATATCAAAAACTGAAAAATTGGGCGTACAAAATTATTCAGCCCCTTTACTTTCAGTGCAGCAAACTCTCTCCAGAAGTTCAGTGAGGATCTCTGAATGATCCAATGTTGACCTAAATGACAAATGATGATAAATACAATCCACCTGTGTGTAATTAAGTCTCTGTATAAATGCACCTGCTCTGTGATAGTCTCAGAGGTCCGTTAAAAGCGCAGAGAGCATCATGAAGAACAAGGAACACACCAGGCAGGTCCGAGATACTGTTGTGAAGAGGTTTAAAGCCGGATTTGGATACAAAAAGATTTCCCAAGCTTTAAACATCCCAAGGAGCACTGTGCAAGCGATACTATTGAAATGGAAGGAGTATCAGACCACTGCAAATCTACCAAGACCTGGCCGTCCCTCTAAACTTTCAGCTCATACAAGAAGACTGATCAGAGATGCAGCCAAGAGGCCCATGATCACTCTGGATGAACTGCAGAGATCTACAGCTGAGGTGGGAGACTCTGTCCATAGGAGAACAATCAGTCGTATATTGCACAAATCTGGCCTTTATGGAAGAGTGGCAAGAAGAAAGCCATTTCTTAAAGATATCCATAAAAAGTGTTGTTTAAAGTTTGCCACAAGCCACCTGGGAGACACACCAAACATGTGGAAGAAGGTGCTCTGGTCAGATGAAACCAAAATTGAACTTTTTGGCAACAATGCAAAACGTTATGTTTGGCGTAAAAGCAACACAGCTCATCACCCTGAACACCCATCCCCACTGTCAAACATGGTGGTGGCAGCATCATGGTTTGGGCCTGCTTTTCTTCAGCAGGGACAGGGAAGATGGTTAAAATTGATGGGAAGATGGATGGAGCCAAATACAGGACCATTCTGGAAGAAAACCTGATGGAGTCTGCAAAAGACCTGAGACTGGGACGGAGATTTGTCTTCCAACAAGACAATGATCCAAAACATAAAGCAAAATCTACAATGGAATGTTTCAAAAATAAACATATCCAGGTGTTAGAATGGCCAAGTCAAAGTCCAGACCTGAATCCAATCGAGAATCTGTGGAAAGAACTGAAAACTGCTGTTCACAAATGCTCTCCATCCAACCTCACTGAGCTCGAGCTGTTTTGCAAGGAGGAATGGGAAACAATTTCAGTCTCTCGATGTGCAAAACTGATAGAGACATACCCCAAGCGACCTACAGCTGTAATCGCAGCAAAAGGTGGCGCTACAAAGTATTAACCTAAGGGGGCTGAATAATTTTGCACGCCCAATTTTTCAATTTTTGATTTGTTAAAAAAGTTTGAAATATCCAATAAATGTCGTTCCACTTCATGATTGTGTCCCACTTGTTGTTGATTCTTCACAAAAAAATACAGTTTTATATCTTTATGTTTGAAGCCTGAAATGTGGCAAACGGTCGCAAAGTTCAAGGGGGCCGAATACTTTCGCAAGGCACTGTAAATCGGCATGAACATCTATGTCAAGACTTGAAAATGGCTGTCTAGCAATGATCAACAACCAACTTGACAGAGCTTGAAGAATTTTCTTAAAGAATATTGTACAAAAACTGTACAATCCATTTGTGCTGAATTCTTAAAGACAAGAAAGACGTAAAGATGTAATCACTTCCAAAGATGATTCTAACATTTACTGACTCAGGGGTGTGAATAATTATGTAAATTAAATATTTATGTATATAACATGTTTTCACTTTGTCATTATGGGGTATTGTGTGTCAATGAGTGATTAAAAAAATACATATATTGAATCTCTTTTGAAATCAGGCTGAAAAACACAGCAAAATATGAAATATGTCATGTGGTATGAATACTTTCTGAAGGAACTGTACATTAAAACAGTGTCTGTACTTTGTCTCACTGACCCGGGGAGGATCGCTGTAGAAGTTACCTCAGACTGAACCGTTAACCAGTGTCTGTACTAGGTCTCACTGACCTGGGGAGGATCCCTGTAGAAGTTATCTCAGACTGAACCGTTAACCAGTGTCTGTACTAGGTCTCACTGACCTGGGGAGGATCGCTGTAGAAGTTACCTCAGACTGAACCGTTAACCAGTGTTTGGACTAGGTCTCACTGACCTGGGGAGGATCGCTGTAGAAGTTATCTCAGACTGAACCGTTAACCAGTGTCTGTACTAGGTCTCACTGACCTGGGGAGGATCCCTGTAGAAGTTACCTCAGACTGAACCGTTAACCAGTGTCTGACTAGGTCTCACTGACCTGGGGAGGATCCCTGTAGAAGTTACCTCAGACTGAACCGTTAACCAGTGTCTGTACTAGGTCTCACTGACCTGGGGAGGATCCCTGTAGAAGTTACCTCAGACTGAACCGTTAACCAGTGTCTGTACTAGGTCTCACTGACCTGGGAGGATCCCTGTAGAAGTTACCTCAGACTGAACCGTTAACCAGTGTCTGTACTAGGTCTCACTGACCTGGGGAGGATCCCTGTAGAAGTTACCTCAGACTGAACCGTTAACCAGTGTCTGTACTAGGTCTCACTGACCTGGGGAGGATCCCTGTAGAAGTTACCTCAGACTGAACCGTTAACCAGTGTCTGTACTAGGTCTCACTGACCTGGGGAGGATCCCTGTAGAAGTTATCTCAGACTGAACCGTTAACCAGTGTCTGTACTAGGTCTCACTGACCTGGGGAGGATCCCTGTAGAAGTTACCTCAGACTGAACCGTTAACCAGTGTCTGTACTAGGTCTCACTGACCTGGGGAGGATCCCTGTAGAAGTTACCTCAGACTGAACCGTTAACCAGTGTCTGTACTAGGTCTCACTGACCTGGGGAGGATCCCTGTTACCTCAGACTGAAGTTACCTCAGACTGAACCGTTAACCAGTGTCTGTACTAGGTCTCACTGACCTGGGGAGGATCCCTGTAGAAGTTACCTCAGACTGAACCGTTAACCAGTGTCTGTACTAGGTCTCACTGACCTGGGGAGGATCCCTGTAGAAGTTACCTCAGACTGAACCGTTAACCAGTGTCTGTACTAGGTCTCACTGACCTGGGGAGGATCCCTGTAGAAGTTACCTCAGACTGAACCGTTAACCAGTGTCTGTACTAGGTCTCACTGACCTGGGGAGGATCCCTGTAGAAGTTACCTCAGACTGAACCGTTAACCAGTGTCTGTACTAGGTCTCACTGACCTGGGGAGGATCCCTGTAGAAGTTACCTCAGACTGAACCGTTAACCAGTGTCTGTACTAGGTCTCACTGACCTGGGGAGGATCCCTGTAGAAGTTACCTCAGACTGAACCGTTAACCAGTGTCTGTACTAGGTCTCACTGACCTGGGGAGGATCCCTGTAGAAGTTACCTCAGACTGAACCGTTAACCAGTGTCTGTACTAGGTCTCACTGACCTGGGGAGGATCCCTGTAGAAGTTACCTCAGACTGAACCGTTAACCAGTGTCTGTACTAGGTCTCACTGACCTGGGGAGGATCGCTGTAGAAGTTACCTCAGACTGAACCGTTAACCAGTGTCTGTACTAGGTCTCACTGACCTGGGGAGGATCCCTGTAGAAGTTACCTCAGACTGAACCGTTAACCAGTGTCTGTACTAGGTCTCACTGACCTGGGGAGGATCCCTGTAGAAGTTACCTCAGACTGAACCGTTAACCAGTGTCTGTACTAGGTCTCACTGACCTGGGGAGGATCCCTGTAGAAGTTACCTCAGACTGAACCGTTAACCAGTGTCTGTACTAGGTCTCACTGACCTGGGGAGGATCGCTGTAGAAGTTACCTCAGACTGAACCGTTAACCAGTGTCTGTACTAGGTCTCACTGACCTGGGGAGGATCGCTGTAGAAGTTACCTCAGACTGAACCGTTAACCAGTGTCTGTACTAGGTCTCACTGACCTGGGGAGGATCCCTGTAGAAGTTACCTCAGACTGAACCGTTAACCAGTGTCTGTACTAGGTCTCACTGACCTGGGGAGGATCCCTGTAGAAGTTATCTCAGACTGAACCGTTAACCAGTGTCTGTACTAGGTCTCACTGACCTGGGGAGGATTGCTGTAGAAGTTACCTCAGACTGAACCGTTAACCAGTGTCTGTACTTTGTCTCACTGACCTGGGGAGGATCCCTGTAGAAGTTATCTCAGACTGAACCGTTAACCAGTGTTTGGACTAGGTCTCACTGACCTGGGGAGGATCGCTGTAGAAGTTACCTCAGACTGAACCGTTAACCAGTGTCTGTACTAGGTCTCACTGACCTGGGGAGGATCCCTGTAGAAGTTGCCTCAGACTGAACCGTTAACCAGTGTCTGTACTAGGTCTCACTGACCTGGGGAGGATCCCTGTAGAAGTTATCTCAGACTGAACCGTTAACCAGTGTCTGTACTAGGTCTCACTGACCTGGGGAGGATTGCTGTAGAAGTTACCTCAGACTGAACCGTTAACCAGTGTCTGTACTAGGTCTCACTGACCTGGGGAGGATCCCTGTAGAAGTTACCTCAGACTGAACCGTTAACCAGTGTCTGTACTAGGTCTCACTGACCTGGGGAGGATCCCTGTAGAAGTTACCTCAGACTGAACCGTTAACCAGTGTCTGTACTAGGTCTCACTGACCTGGGGAGGATCCCTGTAGAAGTTACCTCAGACTGAACCGTTAACCAGTGTCTGTACTAGGTCTCACTGACCTGGGGAGGATCCCTGTAGAAGTTACCTCCAGACTGAACCGTTAACCAGTGTCTGTACTAGGTCTCAATGACCTGGGAGGATCCCTGTAGAAGTTACCTCAGACTGAACCGTTAACCAGTGTCTGTACTAGGTCTCAATGACCTGGGGAGGATCCCTGTAGAAGTTACCTCAGACTGAACCGTTAACCAGTGTCTGTACTAGGTCTCACTGACCTGGGGAGGATCCCTGTAGAAGTTACCTCAGACTGAACCGTTAACCAGTGTCTGTACTAGGTCTCACTGACCTGGGGAGGATCCCTGTAGAAGTTACCTCAGACTGAACCGTTAACCAGTGTCTGTACTAGGTCTCAATGACCTGGGGAGGATCCCTGTAGAAGTTACCTCAGACTGAACCGTTAACCAGTGTCTGTACTAGGTCTCACTGACCTGGGGAGGATCCCTGTAGAAGTTACCTCAGACTGAACCGTTAACCAGTGTCTGTACTCGGTCTCACCGACCTGGGGAGGATCCCTGTAGAAGTTACCTCAGACTGAACCGTTAACCAGTGTCTGTACTAGGTCTCACTGACCTGGGGAGGATCCCTGTAGAAGTTACCTCAGACTGAACCGTTAACCAGTGTCTGTACTAGGTCTCACTGACCTGGGGAGGATCCCTGTAGAAGTTACCTCAGACTGAACCGTTAACCAGTGTCTGGACTAGGTCTCACTGACCTGGGGAGGATCCCTGTAGAAGTTACCTCAGACTGAACCGTTAACCAGTGTCTGTACTAGGTCTCACTGACCTGGGGAGGATCCCTGTAGAAGTTACCTCAGACTGAACCGTTAACCAGTGTCTGTACTAGGTCTCAATGACCTGGGGAGGATCCCTGTAGAAGTTACCTCAGACTGAACCGTTAACCAGTGTCTGTACTAGGTCTCACTGACCTGGGGAGGATCCCTGTAGAAGTTACCTCAGACTGAACCGTTAACCAGTGTCTGTACTAGGTCTCACTGACCTGGGGAGGATCCCTGTAGAAGTTACCTCAGACTGAACCGTTAACCAGTGTCTGTACTAGGTCTCACTGACCTGGGGAGGATCCCTGTAGAAGTTACCTCAGACTGAACCGTTAACCAGTGTCTGTACTAGGTCTCACTGACCTGGGGAGGATCCCTGTAGAAGTTACCTCAGACTGAACCGTTAACCAGTGTCTGTACTAGGTCTCACTGACCTGGGGAGGATCCCTGTAGAAGTTACCTCAGACTGAACCGTTAACCAGTGTCTGTACTAGGTCTCACTGACCTGGGAGGATCCCTGTAGAAGTTACCTCAGACTGAACCGTTAACCAGTGTCTGTACTAGGTCTCAATGACCTGGGGAGGATCCCTGTAGAAGTTACCTCAGACTGAACCGTTAACCAGTGTCTGTACTAGGTCTCACTGACCTGGGGAGGATCCCTGTAGAAGTTACCTCAGACTGAACCGTTAACCAGTGTCTGTACTAGGTCTCAATGACCTGGGGAGGATCCCTGTAGAAGTTACCTCAGACTGAACCGTTAACCAGTGTCTGTACTAGGTCTCAATGACCTGGGGAGGATCCCTGTAGAAGTTACCTCAGACTGAACCGTTAACCAGTGTCTGTACTAGGTCTCACCGACCTGGGGAGGATCCCTGTAGAAGTTACCTCAGACTGAACCGTTAACCAGTGTCTGTACTAGGTCTCACTGACCTGGGGAGGATCCCTGTAGAAGTTACCTCAGACTGAACCGTTAACCAGTGTCTGTACTAGGTCTCAATGACCTGGGGAGGATCCCTGTAGAAGTTACCTCAGACTGAACCGTTAACCAGTGTCTGTACTCGGTCTCACTGACCTGGGGAGGATCCCTGTAGAAGTTACCTCAGACTGAACCGTTAACCAGTGTCTGTACTCGGTCTCACTGACCTGGGGAGGATCCCTGTAGAAGTTACCTCAGACTGAACCGTTAACCAGTGTCTGTACTAGGTCTCACTGACCTGGGGAGGATCCCTGTAGAAGTTACCTACCTCAGACTGAACCGTTAACCAGTGTCTGTACTAGGTCTCACTGACCTGGGGAGGATCCCTGTAGAAGTTACCTCAGACTGAACCGTTAACCAGTGTCTGTACTAGGTCTCACTGACCTGGGGAGGATCCCTGTAGAAGTTACCTCAGACTGAACCGTTAACCAGTGTCTGTACTAGGTCTCACTGACCTGGGGAGGATCCCTGTCAGACTGAACCGTTAACCAGTGTCTGTACTAGGTCTCACTGACTGGGGAACCGTTACCTCAGACTAACCAGTGTCTGTACTAGGTCTCACTGACCTGGGGAGGATCCCTGTAGAAGTTACCTCAGACTGAACCGTTAACCAGTGTCTGTACTAGGTCTCACTGACCTGGGGAGGATCCCTGTAGAAGTTACCTCAGACTGAACCGTTAACCAGTGTCTGTACTAGGTCTCACTGACCTGGGGAGGATCCCTGTAGAAGTTACCTCAGACTGAACCGTTAACCAGTGTCTGTACTAGGTCTCACTGACCTGGGGAGGATCCCTGTAGAAGTTACCTCAGACTGAACCGTTAACCAGTGTCTGTACTAGGTCTCACTGACCTGGGGAGGATCCCTGTAGAAGTTACCTCAGACTGAACCGTTAACCAGTGTCTGTACTAGGTCTCACTGACCTGGGGAGGATCCCTGTAGAAGTTACCTCAGACTGAACCGTTAACCAGTGTCTGTACTAGGTCTCACTGACCTGGGGAGGATCCCTGTAGAAGTTACCTCAGACTGAACCGTTAACCAGTGTCTGTACTAGGTCTCACTGACCTGGGGAGGATCCCTGTAGAAGTTACCTCAGACTGAACCGTTAACCAGTGTCTGTACTAGGTCTCACTGACCTGGGGAGGATCCCTGTAGAAGTTACCTCAGACTGAACCGTTAACCAGTGTCTGTACTAGGTCTCACTGACCTGGGGAGGATCCCTGTAGAAGTTACCTCAGACTGAACCGTTAACCAGTGTCTGTACTAGGTCTCACTGACCTGGGGAGGATCCCTGTAGAAGTTATCTCAGACTGAACCGTTAACCAGTGTCTGTACTAGGTCTCACTGACCTGGGGAGGATCCCTGTAGAAGTTACCTCAGACTGAACCGTTAACCAGTGTCTGTACTAGGTCTCACTGACCTGGGGAGGATCCCTGTAGAAGTTACCTCAGACTGAACCGTTAACCAGTGTCTGTACTAGGTCTCACTGACCTGGGGAGGATCGCTGTAGAAGTTACCTCAGACTGAACCGTTAACCAGTGTCTGTACTAGGTCTCACTGACCTGGGGAGGATCCCTGTAGAAGTTACCTCAGACTGAACCGTTAACCAGTGTCTGTACTAGGTCTCACTGACCTGGGGAGGATCCCTGTAGAAGTTACCTCAGACTGAACCGTTAACCAGTGTCTGTACTAGGTCTCACTGACCTGGGGAGGATCCCTGTAGAAGTTACCTCAGACTGAACCGTTAACCAGTGTCTGTACTAGGTCTCACTGACCTGGGGAGGATCCCTGTAGAAGTTACCTCAGACTGAACCGTTAACCAGTGTCTGTACTAGGTCTCACTGACCTGGGGAGGATCCCTGTAGAAGTTACCTCAGACTGAACCGTTAACCAGTGTCTGTACTAGGTCTCACTGACCTGGGGAGGATCCCTGTAGAAGTTACCTCAGACTGAACCGTTAACCAGTGTCTGTACTAGGTCTCACTGACCTGGGGAGGATCCCTGTAGAAGTTACCTCAGACTGAACCGTTAAACCAGTGTCTGTACTAGGTCTCACCTGACCTGGGGAGGATCCCTGTAGAAGTTACCTCAGACTGAACCGTTAAACAGTGTCTGTACTAGGTCTCACCGACCTGGGGAGGATCCCTGTAGAAGTTACCTCAGACTGAACCGTTAACCAGTGTCTGTACTAGGTCTCACTGACCTGGGGAGGATCCCTGTAGAAGTTACCTCAGACTGAACCGTTAACCAGTGTCTGTACTAGGTCTCACTGACCTGGGGAGGATCCCTGTAGAAGTTACCTCAGACTGAACCGTTAACCAGTGTCTGTACTAGGTCTCACTGACCTGGGGAGGATCCCTGTAGAAGTTACCTCAGACTGAACCGTTAACCAGTGTCTGTACTCGGTCTCACCGACCTGGGGAGGATCCTTGTAGAAGTTACCTCAGACTGAACCGTTAACCAGTGTTTGGACTAGGTCTCACTGACCTGGGGAGGATCGCTGTAGAAGTTACCTCAGACTGAACCGTTAACCAGTGTTTGGACTAGGTCTCACTGACCTGGGGAGGATCGCTGTAGAAGTTACCTCAGACTGAACCGTTAACCAGTGTTTGGACTAGGTCTCACTGACCTGGGGAGGATCGCTGTAGAAGTTACCTCAGACTGAACCGTTAACCAGTGTCTGTACTCGGTCTCACTGACCTGGGGAGGATCGCTGTAGAAGTTACCTCAGACTGAACCGTTAACCAGTGTCTGTACTAGGTCTCACTGACCTGGGGAGGATCCCTGTAGAAGTTACCTCAGACTGAACCGTTAACCAGTGTCTGTACTAGGTCTCACTGACCTGGGGAGGATCCTTGTAGAAGTTACCTCAGACTGAAACCATTTAAGACAGTAGAAGAAAAAGGAAGACATGTAATATGTAATGGTCCCTGTCTGGCTCACTTCATAGATCATGGCATTAGTAATTCCAGGGTCAAAGGGTTTGGTTAAAAGCATCTGTTACACGGAATATGTTATGTAAAAAAAAACCCACAAAAAACATGAATATAAAGTCACGGAAGAGGCAGATATAATCCTATAACCTAAGAGTGAGGAAGTGGGTGAAGTAGCCCTATGCCATATTCTTTTCATTGGGAGATGTTGACTCATCTCACGTAAAAAACATCGCTTCATTTCGCCTTTACTCTATCTCTCCAATCTCTCTTTCATCGGAGCGAGAGAGAATAGAGAGTTTATGATAGAGATACTGAGGGGAGAGAGAATAGAGAGTTTATGATAGGGATACTGAGGGGAGAGAGAATAGAGAGTTTATGATAGAGATACTGAGGGGAGAGAGAATAGAGAGTTTATGATAGGGATACTGAGGGGAGAGAGAATAGAGAGTTTATGATAGAGATACTGAGGGGAGAGAGAATAGAGAGTTTATGATAGAGATACTGAGGGAGAGAGAATAGAGAGTTTATGATAGGGATACTGAGGGGAGAGAGAATAGAGAGTTTATGATAGAGATACTGAGGGAGAGAGAATAGAGAGAGAGATATGAGGGGAGAGAGAGAGTTTATGATAGGGATACTGAGGGAGAGAGAGAATAGAGAGTTTATGATAGGGATACTGAGGGGAGAGAGAATAGAGAGTTTATGATAGAGATACTGAGGGGAGAGAGAATAGAGAGTTTATGATAGAGATACTGAGATAGGGGAGAGAGAATAGAGAGTTTATGATAGAGATTGAGGGAGAGAGAATAGAGAGTTTATGATAGGGATACTGAGGGGAGAGAGAATAGAGAGTTTTGATGATACTGAGGGGAGAGAGAATAGAGAGTTTATGATAGGATACTGAGGGGAGAGAGAATAGAGAGTTTATGATAGAGATACTGTTTAGGATACTGAGAGAGAATAGAGAGTTTATGATAGAGATACTGAGGGAGAGAGAATAGAGAGTTTATGATAGAGATACTGAGGGAGAGAGAATAGAGAGTTTATGATAGAGATAGAGAATAGAGAGTTTATGATAGAGGAGAGAGAGAATAGAGAGTTTATGATAGAGATACTGAGGGGAGAGAGAATAGAGAGTTTATGATAGGGATACTGAGGGGAGAGAGACAGATTTATAAGGTGGTGTCTATGATGGGGAGAGAGAATAGAGAGTTTATGATAGGGATACTGAGGGGAGAGAGACAGATTTATAAGGTGGTGTCTATGATGGGGAGAGAATTACATGATGAAACAGAATACACAAGTTGGAGAAACATATGAATTGACTCTTGGTTTTGCCCGTAGAACTATTAAACGTTAAAGTTGTTTTATTGTTCTACGATAAATGCTATAACCAACAAAGGAACATACAGGAAGTACGGCACCTCCTCGACAGACCATACTGTAGGACACTCAGGTCGAGATCCAATCAGATCAAAGTGTCAGTCAGCGAGAGCAGACACCCGCATAGCGGATGTTTTGGCTTGTTGGAGGTGGAAGTGCTTTGGAGCCAAATCGATGAGCAGCTGCTCTTGGGGTCATTGTCACAAAGCCACAGATCAAATCAAATGGTATGGGTCACATGCGTCTAATACAACAGGTGTAGACCTTACAGTGAAATGCTTACTTACAAGCAGCTAACCAATAATGCAGTTTGCATATATATACGACTAAGAAATAAAAGTAACAAGTATTTAAAGAGCAGCAGTAAAATAACAATAGCGAGACTACATACAGGGGGTACCGGTACAGAGTCAATGTGTGGGGGCACTGGTTAGTCGAGGTAATTGAGGTTATATGTACATGTAGGTAGAGTTATTAAAGTGACTGTGCATAGATGATAACAACAGAGAGTAGCAGCAGTGTATAAGAGGGGATGGGGATGGGGGGGACGGGGGGGTTAATGCCATTTGACTAGATATTCAGGAGTCTTATGGCTTGGGGGGTAGAAGCTGTTTAGAAGCCTCTTGGACCTAGACATGGAGCTCCGGTACAGCTTGCCGTGCAGTAGCAGAGAGAATAGTCTATGACTGGGGTGGCTGGGGTCTGACAATTTTTAGGGCCTTCCTCTGACACCGCCTGGTATAGAGGTCCTGGATGGCAGGAAGCTTGGCCCCAGTGATGTACTGGGCCGTACGCACTACCATCTGAAGTGCCTTGTTGTCGGAGGCCGAACAGTTGCCATACCAGGCAGTGATGCAACCGGTCAGGATGCTCTCAATGGTGCAGCTGTAGAACCTTTTGAGGATCTGAGGACCCATGCCAAATCTTTTCAGTCCCCTGAGGGGGAATAGGTTTTTGTCTTGATCACTTTGAGGGAGAGGTTGTTGTCCTGGCACCACACGGCCAAGTTTCTGACCTCCTCATCCCTATGGGCTTTAGCTAAGTGTGCTAACACAGTCTTGTGACATTCAAGAGACCCGGTTAGCATCCAGTCAGTCACAAGAGCAAGATGAATTAGGTAGTGGAAAAGCTATCCTTAGAAGGGCTATGAACGGGCTATTCACATTTCCTTCTAAAGTATCCATAGATAGGAACAGAAGGCACAACCATGTTCCAGAGTCATAGATTTCAGGAATGAGGCCATAACAGCTTGTTGCCCAAATGGTTAAAACGCTAGAGCCAAATTCATTGGAAGAAAATAAATTCAACGTGCCACATTGGCTTCAGAAACTACCAGAACCCTGTTTATTGTAGAGAGCATCTGTTCTATTCTAATTCCTGGCTGGAAAAGTACCAGGATGTTGAATCTGAATTTAGAGAACTGAATTTGAAAACTGAATCTGAATGCATCTGAGAAATTGAAAATATGAAACATTGATAAACTTGAAATGATGGTTTGTAAACTGAAATTGAACATTGAAATTAACTTTAAAAACTGAATGAAACATTAATTCAATTTCAAATCATGTTAATTTTCTGAATTCAATTGTTTAATTTGTGCATTCCAAATTTGACAAATTTAAATTCAATATCTAACTACAAATTCAAAAATATGTAATTCAAATAGAGTTTCTGTGTTTGAAATCACTCCGTACTTGTGTTAGAAGTTAAGAGCAAAATAAATGTAGTCTATATGGAAATAATTACGCTCAAATTGGAAAAATCATTAAAGGACATAATGAGCATTTCTGTCATCCTAATGGAGGTGTAGATTACATCTCACATTCCAAGGCTACTTGGGATTTCTCTTATTGCCACTCGGTGCAGCCAATGGCACGGTCCGCTTTAGGTAATAATGCCGGGAGACGCTTGTGGACTTCACATCTCTAACACCGTTATGGGAAAATCTGGCTAAAGTGGATCTGATTGAATCGGGTCCTCAGTATAACATCATCGTTATGGAGGATGTTTAAAGATTCCTCTGAACCACCGTTTACAGAAAGAGACAGACACAGAGTCTGGCCAAGGAGAAACCATGACTATGACAGACTGAGGACTTTGTACCTGATATAATGACTGTAAAATGTCCAGTTGTATATGTTTCCACACCACCCACGGAGTTACAGATAGACCAAGACGACTTTTATTGAGAGTTTAGCGCCACCTTGTGGTGACTTTAATGTAAACGTGTAGTCTTCTGTAGCTCAGTTGGTAGAGAATGGGTGCTTGCAACGCCAGGATATTGGGTTCGGTTCCTGCGACCCCCCCATAAGTAAGATGAATGCATGCAT
>NC_056441.1:5384048-5404048 GCF_018296145.1 Oncorhynchus tshawytscha | reverse complement strand
CACAAGACAGACACATGGAGAGAGGAGTAGCAACACAAGGACACAAGGAGTCTGTGGGATGTGTGGATATGAAGCCATATTTGGGAAGTACCTTTGGCCAATTTGAGCCCCCAAGCTACCAAGCTATCTCCACAGAAAGACACTCGGATGAGTTAGGAGACTGTGGAGATACACACACAAGAGGGTCCATGTCCACGGTGGTGTGTGACGAGGACACAGAAGGACATGTCTCCGGTGTTTCTGTGTGGGACACAGAGGCTCACATTATCTGGGCTCAACAACTAGAGACAGGGCTGGGAGGGGTGGAGATGAGGGGATCCGTGCAGGAGTTGGAGGTGTTGGGTACTGTGCTAGAGGGGTGCATCGAGGAGGTGGAGAAACTGGAGAAGAGACGGAATGAACTGATGGGAGAGCTGCAGGCACTGAGAGAGGAGAAGACGGGGACAGAGGAAGGGAGTGAAGGAGGGCAGGCGGCACAGTTAAGCCAGGTGCTGAATATTGAGGCAGACGGGAGGAGGGAGGTGCGGATGAGGGAGTGGCAGTCTTTGAGGGCTGAGAGGAGTGAGGAGCAGAGGAGGCTGTCCAGTGTGCGTCTGGAGAGGCAGGGTCTTCAGGAGGAGATGAGGAGGCTGAAGAGGAGGCTGTTCTCTGTCGCCAGGGAGTGTGCTCACAACCAGGTCACCCTGGCAACCCAGCAGCGTGAGGTTGCCCAGCTAAACAAAGAACAGGTAGGGGCTGGAGTGTTCTTCTGACCAGTCCAGAACTTTCTGAGTAGCCATGAAATGTCTGGGTGTTCAGGATATACATGAGTATCCATGACACTTCTGGGTGTTCCAGCACCTTTTTAATTATTATTATTTGTATTTAACCAGGAAGGCCAGATGAGAACACCTTTATTTAACCAGGAAGGCCAGTTGAGAACACCTTTATTTAACCAGGTAGGCCAGTTGAGAACACCTTTATTTAACCAGGAAGGCCAGTTGAGAACACCTTTATTTAACCAGGAAGGCCAGTTGAGAACACCTTTATTTAACCAGGAAGGCCAGTTGAGAACACCTTTATTTAACCAGGAAGGCCAGTTGAGAACAAGTTCTCATTTACAACTGAGACCTGGCCAAGATAAAGCAAAGCAGTACGACAAAAACAACACAGAGTTACACATGGGATTAACAAACATACAGTCAATAACACAATAGAAAAATCTGTATACAGTGTGTGCAAATTAAGTAAGGAGGTAAGGCAATAAATAGGCCAATAGTGGCGAAGTAATTACAATTTATCAGATTAATACTGGAGTGATACACGTGCAGATGAGGATGTGCAAGTAGAAATGCTGGTGTGCAAAAGAGCAGGAAAACAAAAATAAATATGGGGATGAGGCAGGTAGTTGGCTGGATGGGCTATTTACAGATGGGCTGTGTACAGCTGCAGCAATCGGGTGTCCATATACCTTCTGAGTATCCATGAATCTTCTGGGTGTTCCAGCACCCTCTGAGTATCCATGAATCTTCTGGGTGTTCCAGCACCTTCTTAGTATCCATGAATCGTCTGGGTGTTCCAGCACCTTCTGAGTATCCATGAATCTTCTGGGTGTTCCAGCACCTTCTGAGTATCCATGAATCTTCTGGGTGTGCCTTCTGTGCTAGCCAACATTCTGAATGTTCCTAAACCGTCAGTATTCCAAAACCTTATGTGCATTCTAGAACCTTCTTGAGTGTTTTGTATATCCTGAACCCCCAGAATATTGTATGAGTGTTCTAGAGTATTTCAAATGTTAAATGTTCTAGAACACTGAGTGTTCCAGAACCCTCTGCTGCGTTCATCAGAGCTCAAAAGGCAATGCAGAATCTTCTATTATTCTCTCTCTCTCTCTCTCTCTCTCTCTCTCTCTCTCTCTCTCTCTCTCTCTCTCTCTCTCTCTCTCTCTCTCTCTCTCGCTCTCCGTCTCGCACTCCGTCTCTTCCCCAGCTGGAACTTGACGCACTGATCATCAAGCTGACTGAGGAGGTGTCTCAGCTTCGCTCCACCCACCAGTCCCAGCTCTCCACTCTGCAGTCCCAGCTCCAGACCCACAGCCAGACACCCAACCCCATAGAGGAGATGACCCAGAGCAAGAGGAACTCCTGTGGAGAGTTACAGCAGTACCTGCAGGGGGGGCTCAAAGCCCTGGAGGAAAGGTATTCTCTCACAACATTGCCAGGCGTTATCATAACTCAAAGGTGGTCTCTAGTCAAGCATGGCACTAGGATTGACACAGCAATTATGAGGTATGCACTTATCATGATTGGTACTATGATCATGAATTATATATCATGACACCAAATTCCAACAGCCCCAGTATTGTTATTTTACTGCTGCTCTTTAATTATTTGTTATTCTTATCTCTTTTTTTTTGGGGGGGGGGGTATTTTCTTAAAACTGCATGGTTGGTTAAGGGCTTGTAACTAAGCATTTCACTGTGAGGTCTACTACACCTGTTGTATTCAGCATTTCACTGTGAGGTCTACTACACCTGTTGTATTCAGCATTTCACTGTGAGGTCTACTACACCTGTTGTATTCAGCATTTCACTGTGAGGTCTACTACACCTGTTGTATTCAGCATTTCACTGTAAGGTCTACTACACCTGTTGTATTCAGCATTTCACTGTAAGGTCTACTACACCTGTTATATTCAGCATTTCACTGTGAGGTCTACTACACCTGTTGTATTCAGCATTTCACTGTAAGGTCTACTACACCTGTTGTATTCAGCATTTCACTTTGAGGTCTACTACACCTGTTATATTCAGCATTTCACTGTGAGGTCTACTACACCTGTTGTATTCAGCATTTCACTGTAAGGTCTACTACACCTGTTGTATTCAGCATTTCACTGTGAGGTCTACTACACCTGTTGTATTCAGCATTTCACTGTGAGGTCTACTACACCTTTTGAATTCAGCATTTCACTGTGAGGTCTACTACACCTGTTGAATTCAGCATTTCACTGTAAGGTCTACTACACCTGTTATATTCAGCATTTCACTGTGAGGTCTACTACACCTGTTGTATTCAGCATTTCACTGTAAGGTCTACTACACCTGTTGTATTCAGCATTTCACTGTAAGGTCTACTACACCTGTTGTATTCAGCATTTCACTGTCAGGTCTACTACACCTGTTGTATTCAGCATTTCACTATGAGGTCTACTACACCTGTTGTATTCAGCATTTCACTGTAAGGTCTACTACACCTGTTGTATTCAGCATTTCACTGTCAGGTCTACTACACCTGTTGTATTCGGCGCATGTGACAAATACAATTTGATTTGATCCCCTACATAGATTTGCAGATGTTTTGTCAGGTGCACTGAAATGCATTATCCTCTCTCCTCCTCCCCCAGGTATGAGCCAATGCTGCTGGCCCTGTTGAAGCGGAGGGAGGGGACGTCAGAGGCCCTGGTGAAGGCCAGGCAGCAGGCCCAGGAGCTGAGGGCCCGCCGGGGGCCCCTGAGGGAGGAGGGACAGAGGCTGGGGCTGCAGAGAGCCTGCCTGGAGGAGAGACTCAAACTGACGGAGACACACAGGAGAGAGGATGTGGAGCAGTATAAGGTATGGAGGGATGAAGGGAGGGATGGAATGAGGGAGAGGTCCAGTAGATAGGGTTGGAATTACAAGGCTGTCCAAGACACGCTCATAACAAATCAAGGCAACTCCAACACACACAGAGACATAGATTAGAACGCCAGTCTTTCAATACACTATAAACACTAATGTCAGGTTTATGAAACCTTGTCTCCCTCCCCACAGGAGACAGTGGACAGGCTGGAGGAGACTAGCAGAGAGCAGAAGATGGAGCTACAAATTCAGAAGAGGAAAACCAAGGAGATGGAGGAATTGAGAGACAGTCTTACGAAAGAAGTCTACCTGTACAGGTGAGACAATTGACCGTTTCAAGCTCCTAATTCAACCTTTCCGGAATTTACCACACATCCAACAAATAATATCAGCATTGGCTATTAAAATCAGTTCATTAAAATGATACATCATTAGCTTATAACATGGTTAACATGTTGTCTGTAATCTGGTGCTTTTTTTGTTCTCCTTACAGAGGCATCGTCGAGGGCCATAACAAGAATGATCTAACCAGTGTGAGGGAGGAAACATGACCACTGGGACTAATAGAAGTCAAATATAATATGACTGCACATATCATTAAGAACACCTTCCTATTATTGCTTTGCAGTTCTTGACACAAACCAGTGCGCCTGGCACCTACTACCATACTCTGTTCAAAGGCATTTACACATGTTGTCCATTCACCCTCTGAGTGACACACATCCACAATCCATGTCTCAACTGTCTCAAGGCTTAAAACTCCTTCTTTAACCTGTCTCCTCCCCTTTCATCTACATGTCTCCTCCCCTTTCATCTACATGTCTCCTCCCCTTTCATCTACACATCTCCTCCCCTTTCATCTACATGTCTCCTCCCCTTTCATCTACATGTCTCGTCCCCTTTCATCTACATGTCTCCTCCCCTTTCATCTACACATCTCCTCCCCTTTCATCTACATGTCTCCTCCCCTTTCATCTACACATCTCCTCCCCTTTCATCTACATGTCTCCTCCCCTTTCATCTACATGTCTCCTCCCCTTTCATCTACACATCTCCTCCCCTTTCATCTACATGTCTCCTCCCCTTTCATCTACATGTCTCCTCCCCCTTCATCTACACTGATTGAAGTGGATTTAACAAGTGACATCAATAAGGGATCATAACTTTCACCTGGATTCACCTGGTCAGACTATGTCATGGAAAGAGCAGGTGTTCATAATGTTTTGTCCACTCAGTGTAAGTCAGTTTTAGGTAACGAGACGAACTGTCCTTTGTCTGTACACTGTCACTTCTAATATAACCTTCTTCACAAATAGACTTTTCAGATGCATGTGTGAGTATTATCTGGAACGATAAGAGAGAGACATTGAAAATGTTATATTTTTAAAAAACAAGGGAAAAAGAAAGATGGCTGTTTCGTACACTGGCAGCTGAAACCTGAGTTACCAATCAGGTTTGGAAAGCGGTCTCTTTTAAACACCAAAATCTCAACAACATCATTATCATTCTATATTTAGACATTGTTAAACATCTGTAGAGCAGAAGGTTCTGGAACAGTCTGAAGATAGATGTGATTTTTGTATTCTTTATAGAGAGCATTGCGGTCATGAATAATACAAATTAAAAAAGGGTGTTGTGTTCTTTTAAACTGTAAACTATCTTGAGTGTTGGTGAGGAGTTTACTGCCATTAGTCAGAACACAGGGCCTGCCTTCCCAAATCGCACTCTATCCTCTACGTACTGCACTACTTTTGACCCTGGCCCGGTATCAGGGAACAGGGTGCCATTTGGGAAGGCCCAAGCAGCGAGAAGGAAGGTGTGCATATAAGGGCAAACACGGTGGAATGTTTTAAACAATGACAGAAGCTAATGGAGTGAGTTTTGAGCCCAGGGGATATAGAGACTAATGTTCCAAATGGCACCCTATTCCCTGTGTCGTGCACTACTTTCAACCAGGACTTATAGGGAACAGGTGTACCATTTGGGACACATGTAAATAGGGAAGATATCACCCTACACACTTATTAATAAAGCTATGGCCAGCATCAAACAGTTGGTTTTTTAAAAGTAAACATGTAAAAAGGTAGGTTTATAAATAGTCCCTTTCTGTATTTAATAAGATTACATTAGTCATTTGAATGTCTCTCCCGGTCTGTGATTATCAACCGAGTGACTAAAACATGTTCAAACGACGCTCATTCAAATGATGACATCAGAAATAGCAACGGTATTACTATTAACTTGGTCTCGGATCGGCCTTAATGGCCTAAATGGGACATTGGGGGTCCTGATAACATTGGGGGTCCTGATACACTAAATGGGACATTGGGGGTCTTGATACACTAAATGGGACATTGGGGGTCCTGATAACATTGGGGGTCCTGATACACTAAATGGGACATTGGGGGTCTTGATACACTAAATGGGACATTGGGGGTCCTGATACACTAAAACATTGGGGGTCCTGATACACTAAATGGGACATTGGGGGTCTTGATACACTAAATGGGACATTGGTGGTCTTGATACACTAAATGGGACATTGGGGGTCCTGATAACATTGGGGGTCCTGATACACTAAATGGGACATTGGGGGTCCTGATAACATTGGGGGTCTTGATACACTAAATGGGACATTGGGGGGTCCTGGGGTCTTGATACACTAAATACTGATACACTAAATGGAACATTGGGGGTCCTGATACACTAAATGGGACATTGGGGGTCCTGATACACTAAATGGGACATTGGGGGTCCTGATACACTAAATGGGACATTGGGGGTCCTGATACACTAAATGGGACATTGGGGGTCCTGATACACTAAATGGGACATTGGGGGTCCTGATACACTCAGCCTTGTGTGTTCCTAACTCACAGACCAGCACCTGTGTCTCACAATGGGCCACGGTCTCAGTGGAACTGCTCTGACTTGGTGGCCGAGGTCTGACTGGTACGGTTTCTGCTGGCATTTACATAACCACGGGGAACTGTGAACAATGGTTAACAGAACACCTTCCATGGTTAACATCTTGTCACCAAGCAACTGAGATATGATCTCTAGTTTGTTCCCTCCTCCTAAGTCGTTAGTGTCACACCGCTGATGTCAAACACAGTTCCCCAAAATATAAAATATAACACTAGAGTTTACATAAACATAAACACTGGTGACACAATGGAGTCTCAGGGGGAAAAGGTCCGTAAGTATGGAGTGGGGTAATGGTGAGTTTAGTTACAGGGGGTCTATTGAATGGAGAGGTTAGTTACAGGGGATATATTGAATGGAGAGGTTAGTTACAGGGGGTCTATTGAATGGTGAGGTTAGTTACAGGGGGTCTATTGAATGGTGAGGTTAGTTACAGGGGGTCTATTGAATGGTGAGGTTAGTTACAGGGGGTCTATTGAATGGAGAGGATAGTTACAGGGGGTCTATTGAATGGTGAGGTTAGTTACAGGATGTCTATTGAATGGAGAGGTTAGTTACAGGTGGTCTATTGAATGTGAGGTTAGTTACAGGAGGCCTATTGAATGGTTACATGGGTCTTTTGAATGGAGAGGTTAGTTACAGGAGGTATGTTAACAGCCATGTCCCTGGTTCTTATACTAGGTAGTGTGTGTGTGTGTATGTGTGTGTGTGTGTGTGTGTGTGTGTGTGTGTGTGTGTGTGTGTGTGTGTGTGTGTGTGTGTGTGTGTGTGTGTGTGTGTGTGTGTGTGTGCTTGGTAGAGGAGAGAGTCAACACGTTAACAGTCATGTCTCTGGTTCTTATACTAGGTAGAGGAGAGAGTCAACATTCATGTCTCTGGTTCTTATACTAGGTAGAGGAGAGAGTCAACAGTCATGTCTCTGGTTCTTATACTAGGTAGAGGAGAGAGTCAACAGTCATGTCTCTGGTTCTTATACTAGGTAGAGGAGAGAGTCAACACCTTAACAGTCATGTCTCTGGTTCTTATACTAGGTAGAGGAGAGAGTCAACAGTCATGTCTCTGGTTCTTATACTAGGTAGAGGAGAGAGTCAACAGTCATGTCTCTGGTTCTTATACTAGGTAGAGGAGAGAGTCAACAGTCATGTCCCTGGTTCTTATACTAGGTAGAGGAGAGAGTCAACAGTCATGTCTCTGGTTCTTATACTAGGTAGAGGAGAGAGTCAACAGTCATGTCTCTGGTTCTTATACTAGGTAGAGGAGAGAGTCAACAGTCATGTCTCTGGTTCTTATACTAGGTAGAGGAGAGAGTCAACAGTCATGTCTCTGGTTCTTATACTAGGTAGAGGAGAGAGTCAACAGTCATGTCTCTGGTTCTTATACTAGGTAGAGGAGAGAGTCAACAGTCATGTCCCTAGTTCTTATACTAGGTAGAGGAGAGAGTCAACAGTCATGTCCCTAGTTCTTATACTAGGTAGAGGAGAGAGTCAACAGTCATGTCCCTAGTTCTTATACTAGGTAGAGGAGAGAGTCAACAGTCATGTCCCTAGTTCTTATACTAGGTAGAGGAGAGAGTCAACAGTCATGTCTCTGGTTCTTATACTAGGTAGAGTCAACACGTTAACAGTCATGTCTCTGGTTCTTATACTAGGTAGAGGAGAGAGTCAACAGTCATGTCTGGTTCTTATACTGGGTAGAGGAGAGAGTCAACACGTTAACAGTCATGTCTCTGGTTCTTATACTAGGTAGAGGAGAGAGTCAACAGTCATGTCTCTGGTTCTTATACTGGGTAGAGGAGAGAGTCAACAGTCATGTCTCTGGTTCTTATACTAGGTAGAGTCAACACGTTAACAGTCATGTCTCTGGTTCTTATACTAGGTAGAGGAGAGAGTCAACAGTCATGTCTCTGGTTCTTATTATGGGTAGAGGAGAGAGTCAACAGTCATGTCTCTGGTTCTTATACTGGGTAGAGGAGAGAGTCAACAGTCATGTCCCTAGTTCTTATACTGGGTAGAGGAGAGAGTCAACAGTCATGTCCCTAGTTCTTATACTGGGTAGAGGAGAGAGTCAACAGTCATGTCCCTAGTTCTTATACTAGGTAGAGGAGAGAGTCAACAGTCATGTCTCTGGTTCTTATACTAGGTAGAGGAGAGAGTCAACACGTCAACAGTCATGTCTCTGGTTCTTATACTAGGTAGAGGAGAGAGTCAACAGTCATGTCTCTGGTTCTTATACTAGGTAGAGGAGAGAGTCAACACGTTAACAGTCATGTCCCTAGTTCTTATACTGGGTAGAGGAGAGAGTCAACAGTCATGTCTCTGGTTCTTATACTTGGTAGAGGAGAGAGTCAACAGTCATGTCTCTGGTTCTTATACTAGGTAGAGGAGAGAGTCAACAGTCATGTCCCTAGTTCTTATACTGGGTAGAGGAGAGAGTCAACAGTCATGTCCCTAGTTCTTATACTAGGTAGAGGAGAGAGTCAACAGTCATGTCTCTGGTTCTTATACTAGGTAGAGGAGAGAGTCAACACGTCAACAGTCATGTCTCTGGTTCTTATACTAGGTAGAGGAGAGAGTCAACAGTCATGTCTCTGGTTCTTATACTAGGTAGAGGAGAGAGTCAACACGTTAACAGTCATGTCCCTAGTTCTTATACTGGGTAGAGGAGAGAGTCAACAGTCATGTCTCTGGTTCTTATACTAGGTAGAGGAGAGAGTCAACAGTCATGTCCCTAGTTCTTATACTGGGTAGAGGAGAGAGTCAACAGTCATGTCTCTGGTTCTTATACTAGGTAGAGGAGAGAGTCAACAGTCATGTCCCTAGTTCTTATACTGGGTAGAGGAGAGAGTCAACAGTCATGTCCCTAGTTCTTATACTAGGTAGAGGAGAGAGTCAACAGTCATGTCTCTGGTTCTTATACTAGGTAGAGGAGAGAGTCACGTCAACAGTCATGTCTCTGGTTCTTATACTAGGTAGAGGAGAGAGTCAACAGTCATGTCTCTGGTTCTTATACTAGGTAGAGGAGAGAGTCAACACGTTAACAGTCATGTCCCTAGTTCTTATACTGGGTAGAGGAGAGAGTCAACAGTCATGTCTCTGGTTCTTATACTTGGTAGAGGAGAGAGTCAACAGTCATGTCTCTGGTTCTTATACTAGGTAGAGGAGAGAGTCAACAGTCATGTCCCTGGTTCTTATACTAGGTAGAGGAGAGAGTCAACAGTCATGTCCCTGGTTCTTATACTAGGTAGAGGAGAGAGTCAACACGTCAACAGTCATGTCCCTAGTTCTTATACTGGGTAGAGGAGAGAGTCAACAGTCATGTCTCTGGTTCTTATACTAGGTAGAGGAGAGAGTCAACAGTCATGTCCCTGGTTCTTATACTAGGTAGAGGAGAGAGTCAACAGTCATGTCTCTGGTTCTTATACTAGGTAGAGAGAGTCAACACCTTAACAGTCATGTCTCTGGTTCTTATACTAGGTAGAGGAGAGAGTCAACAGTCATGTCCCTGGTTCTTATACTAGGTAGAGGAGAGAGTCAACAGTCATGTCTCTGGTTCTTATACTAGGTAGAGGAGAGAGTCAACACGTTAACAGTCATGTCTCTGGTTCTTATACTAGGTAGAGGAGAGAGTCAACAGTCATGTCTCTAGTTCTTATACTAGGTAGAGGAGAGAGTCAACAGTCATGTCTCTGGTTCTTATACTAGGTAGAGGAGAGAGTCAACAGTCATGTCTCTGGTTCTTATACTGGGTAGAGGAGAGAGTCAACACTAGTTTACCATTATCTATGTCCACAGATGATATTAAAGAACATGTGAAGGGAGACAGAGTGATTGAGGGTTGACCAATAGGAAAGAGTGTTGAAGAAGTGATAGCCTATCAGCGATGCTGAGGTTTGAGAAAGTCTTGCTGTGAAATGTACACATAGGATTCCTTAGTTTCAATGTCAGAGAATTTGACCCAGTCGGGATTTTTATATATATATTTTTTTATTGCATTTTCTTCGTAGAAAAGAATTAGGCAGACCATGACTGATCGCACAGTAGCCATGACATCACAGAAGATAAAATAAGAGCTCACGCCAAGAGGAAGACGATGATACGAAGGCAGTAAAAGTGTTCTCCAAAATCTTTGGGTAAACGTTTTCCTACGATTCTCCACTGATTACAAACGTTTTAATTAATACAATTTCTGTGTTTCTCAGAATCAAGTGATTACAGACATCACACCGAGTACAACCTATCTAGCTCGTGAAATTAGAAAACACATCTCGCTGGAAGCAACCAACCAAGCTCCAGAACCGGTGTTGTGTAGTTGCACTAGATGGCCAGCAGAGGGTAGCAATGTATCAGAAATGTGTTTCCTCTCTCCTCGAACAGTTGTGGTAATTCAAATCAAATCAAATTGAATTAGTCACATGTTCCTAATACAACACCTTACAGTGAAATGCTTACTTACAAGCCCTTAACTAACAATGCAGTTTTAAGAAAAATAAGTGTGGGGTGGGGGCACAATGCAAATAGTCTGGGTAGCCATTTGATTAGCTGTTCAGGAGTATTATTGCTTGGGGGTAGAAGCTGTTAAGAAGCTTTTTGGTTCTAGACATGGCGCTCCGGTACCGCTTGCTGTGAGGTAGCAGAGAGAACAGTCTATAACTTGGGTGACTGGAGTCTTTGACCATTTTTAGGGCCTTCCTCTGACACCGCCTGGTATAGAGGTCCTGGATGGCAGGAAGCTTGGCCCCAGTGATGTGCTGAACCTTACGCACTACCCTCTGTATAGTGCCTTGCGGTCAGAGACCAAGCAGTTGCCATACCAAGCAAGCAGTGATGCAACCAGTCAGGATGCTCTCGATGGTGCAGCTGTAGAGCCTTTTGAGGATCTGAGGACCCATGCCAAATCTTTTCAGTCTCCTGAGAGGGAATGGGTTTTGTTGTGCCCTCTTCCCAACTGTCGTGGTGTGTTTGGACCATGTTAGTTTGTTGGTGATGTGGACACCAAGGAATTTGAAGCTCTCAACCTGCTCCACTACAGCCCTGTTGATGAGAACGTGGGCGTGCTCTGTCCTCCTTTTCCTGTAGTCCACAATCTAACTATAACTAGACTAGTCATGATGATGTATTGGTTGATCTAACTATAACTAGACTAGTCATGATGATGTATTGGTTGATCTAACTATAACTAGACTAGTCATGATGATGTATTGGTTGATTTAACTATAACTAGACTAGTCATGATGATGTATTGGTTGATCTAACTATAACTAGACTAGTCATGATAACATATTGGTTGATCTAACTGTAGCAATAGTCATGATGATGTATTGGTTGATCTAACTATAACTAGACTAGTCATGATGATGTATTGGTTGATCTAACTATAACTAGACTAGTCATGATGATGTATTGGTTGATCTAACTATAACTAGACTAGTCATGATAACATATTGGTTGATCTAACTATAGCTATAGTCATGATGATGTATTGGTTGATCTAACAATAACTAGACTAGTCATGATGATGTATTGGTTGATCTAACTATAACTAGACTAGTCATGATAACATATTGGTTGATCTAACTATAACTATAGTCATGATGATGTATTGGTTGATCTAACTATAACTAGACTAGTCATGATAACGTATTGGTTGATCTAACTATAACTAGACTAGTCATGATGATGTATTGGTTGATCTAACTATAACTAGACTAGTCATGATAACATATTGGTTGATCTAACTATAACTAGACTAGTCATGATAACATATTGGTTGATCTAACTATAACTAGACTAGTCATGATAACATATTGGTTGATCTAACTATAACTATAGTCATGATGATGTATTGGTTGATCTAACTATAACTAGACTAGTCATGATGATGTATTGGTTGATCTAACTATAACTAGACTAGTCATGATAACATATTGGTTGATCTAACTATAACTAGACTAGTCATGATAACATATTGGTTGATCTAACTATAACTAGACTAGTCATGATAACATATTGGTTGATCTAACTATAGCTATAGTCATGATGATGTATTGGTTGATCTAACTATAACTGTCATTGTAAATAAGAATTTGTTCTTAATTAACTGACTTGCCTAGTTAAATAAAGGTTGGATAAAAACAAACAGGAATTCAGTCCTGTTTTTTGACTGATTCTGCATTTGGTTCATGATGTTTGTCCCTCATGAGACACTGTAAGAAGCCTATTTCACTTCCTCAAAATCGCCAGAATGAATCAAATATTGAGAAGGCTTTTCAGGACCTACAGTTGACTTTTGATGTTATTCACAGGCAGCTTTTCCAACTGGAACTTGTGCTTAATGCATAGAAAACAACATTTATGAAAGCTAACAGATGGAATCACTTGATGGAATCACAAGCAGATTTTAACTATAAAAGGACAGCAAATTGATAGGGTTACCTCCTATAAGTATCTTGGGATTTGGTTAGATGAAATGCTGACTTTTAAACAGCACATTTGTTTTAACTTGACCAAGAAACTGAAGTTGAAATTGGGTTTATATTTTTAGGAACAAATCTTGCTTTTCAGCGTTAGTCAGAAAGGATCTTGTTCACCCCATGTTAGTCGTAAAATAAACATCGTCAAATCAAAACCCAACCTTCATTTACCCATTGTGACGTACAAATGTTCCAAACTCCATTTTAGACTGGCTTTGACCAAACATTTTCCTGATTTACACTTTTTAGTCAATTTTGAAACTAGAATAACTGTTTCGGACTCATATAGATGCCGTTTTCAAAGGCAGTCACTCCATGACAGCTAACGGCTGGGCTTCTTTGGTGGAGCATGCACAAACAGTCTCAATTGAAAACCTCATCTGATTCCCACCTCCCAGAGCTCCTGCTCTCTCTGTCTCCTTGCTAGAAAATGGCTATTTGTACATCTACAAATATTTTTCAATTAGTAGCCGGGAGTTGTCCAGTGACTCGAGCCTATCAGATGAGCTTCAATGCCTTCTATGCTCGCTTCGAGACAAGCAACACTGAACCATACATGAGAGCACCAGCTGTTCCGGACAACTGTGTGATCACACTCCTTTAAACAGGTCAACATTTACAAGGCCGCAGGGCAGGACGGATTACCAGGACGCATACTCAGAGCTGATCAACTGGCAAGTGTCTTCACTAACAATTTCAGCCTCTCCCTGGCCCAGTCTGTAATACCTACGTGTTTCAAGAAGACGGCATAGTTCCTGTGCCCAAGAACACCAAGGTAACCTGTGTAAATGACTATCACAGCGCCCCCAGGTGGTGAGGGTAGGCAACAACACATCCACCACGCTGAACCTCAACACGGGGGCCCCTCAGGGGTGTGTGCTTAATCCCCTCCTGTACTTCCTGTTCACCCAAGGCTGCGTGGCTGCACACAATTCAAACACCATCATGAGGTTTTCATACTACGATGAGACAGCCTATAGGGAGGAGGTCAGAGACCTGGCAGTGTGGTTCCAGGACAACAACCTCTCCCTCAATGTGAACAAGACAAAGGAGCTGTTCGTGGACTACAGGTAACGGAGGGCTGAGCATGCCCCTCATTCACATCGCCGGGGCTGTAGTGGAGCAGGTGGAGATATTCAAGTTCCTCGGTGTCCACTAAGATCCTATCATGGTACAAACACACCAAGACAGTCATGAAGAGGGCACGACAACGCCTCTTCCTCCTCAGGAGGCTGAAAAGATTTGACATCGGCCCTCGGGATCCTCAAACAGTTCTACAGCTGCACCACATTAGAGCATCTTGACTTGCTGAATCACCGCCTGGTATGGCAACTGCTCGGCCTCTGACCGTAATGCTCTACAGAGGGTAGTGCGTACGGTCCAGTACATCACTGGGGCCAAGCTTCTTGCCATCCAGGACCTCTATACCAGGCAGTGTCAGAGGAAGGCCTTAAAAATGGTCAAATACTCCAACCACATTGACTCAGTACTGGTACTCCTTATAGTCTCATTATTACCACAACTACCTGGTACCCCTACACATTGACTCAGTACTGGTATTCCTTATAGCCTCATTATTACTTCAACCACCTGGTACCCCTGCACATTGACTCAGTACTGGTACTCATTATTACTTCAACTACCTGGTACCCTACACATTGACTCAGTACTGGTACTCCTTATAGTCTCATTATTACCTCCACTTTCTGGTACCCCTGCACGTTGACTCAGTACTGGTACTCCTTATAGTCTCATTATTACCTCAACCACCTGGAACCCTGGTACCCTGCACCTGGTACCCCCACACATTGACTCAGTACTGGTACTCATTATTACCTCAACTACCTGGTACCCCTACACCTTGACTCAGTACTGGTACTCCTTATAGCCTCATTATTACCTCAACCACCTGGTACCCTGGTACCCTGCACGTACTGGTACTCATTATTACCTAAACTACCTGGTACCCCCACACGTTGACTCAGTACTGGTACTCATTATTACCTCAACTACCTGGTACCCCTACACATTGACTCAGTACTGGTACTCATTATTACCTCAACTACCTGGTACCCCTACACATTGACTCAGTACTGGTATTCCTTATAGCCTCATTATTACCTCAACCACCTGGTACCCCTGCACATTGACTCAGTACTGGTACTCCTTATAGTCTCATTATTACCTCAACTACCTGGTACACTGCACATTGACTCAGTACTGGTTCTCCTTCTAGTCTCATTATTACCTCCACTTCCTGGTACAATGCACATTGACTCAGTACTGGTACTCATTATTACCTCAACCACCTGGTACCCCTACACCTTGACTCAGGACTGGTACTCATTATTACCTCAACCACCTGGTACCCTGCACCTGGTACCCTGCACCTGGTACCCTGCACCTGGTACCCTGGTACCCTGCACCTGGTACCCTGCACCTGGTACCCTGCACCTGGAACCCTGGTACCCTGCACCTGGAACCCTGGTACCCTGCACCTGGTACCCTGCACCTGGTACCCTGCACCTGGAACCCTGGTACCCTGCACCTGGTACCCTGCACCTGGTACCCTGGTACCCTGCACCTGGTACCCTGGTACCCTGCACCTGGTACCCTGCACCTGGTACCCTGCACCTGGAACCCTGGAACCCTGCACCTGGTACCCTGCACCCTGGTACCCTGCACCCTGGTACCCTGCACCTGGTACCCTGTACCCTGCACCACCTGGAACCCTGGTACCCTGCACCTGGTACCCTGCACCTGGAACCCTGGTACCCTGCACCTGGTACCCTGCACCTGGTACCTTGCACCTGGTACCCTGCACCTGGTACCCTGCACCTGGTACTCCTTGTTTGTTGCTATGGTTATTTTATTGTGTTACTATTTCCTGTTTTTATTTAGCTAATTGTTCTTAGTTGTTAACTCTGCACCGAAAAGGGTTTCAATGTAAAGTCTACACCTGTTGTCTACACCTGTTGTCTACACCTGTTGTCTACACCTGTTGTCTACACCTGTTGTCTACACCTGTTGTCTACACCTGTTGTCTAGACCTGTTGTCTACACCTGTTGTCTACACCTGTTGTCTACACCTGTTGTCTACACCTGTTGTCTACACCTGTTGTCTACACCTGTTGTCTACACCTGTTCTCTACACCTGTTGTCTACACCTGTTGTCTACACCTGTTCTCTACACCTGTTGTCTACACCTGTTGTCTACACCTGTTGTATACACCTGTTGTCTACACCTGTTGTCTACACCTGTTGTATACACCTGTTGTCTAGACCTGTTGTCTACACCTGTTGTCTACACCTGTTGTCTACACCTGTTGTCTACACCTGTTGTCTACACCTGTTGTCTACACCTGTTGTCTACACCTGTTGTCTACACCTGTTGTCTACACCTGTTGTCTACACCTGTTGTCTACACCTGTTGTCTAAACCTGTTGTCTACACCTGTTGTCTACACCTGTTGTCTACACCTGTTGTCTACACCTGTTGTATACACCTGTTGTCTAGACCTGTTGTATACACCTGTTGTCTACACCTGTTGTCTACACCTGTTGTCTACACCTGTTGTCTACACCTGTTGTCTACACCTGTTGTCTACACCTGTTGTCTACACCTGTTGTCTAAACCTGTTGTCTACACCTGTTGTCTACACCTGTTGTCTACACCTGTTCTCTACACCTGTTGTCTAAACCTGTTGTCTACACCTGTTGTCTACACCTGTTCTCTACTGTTGTATACACCTGTTGTCTACACCTGTTGTCTACACCTGTTGTCTACACCTGTTGTCTACACCTGTTGTCTAAACCTGTTGTCTACACCTGTTGTCTACACCTGTTGTCTACACCTGTTGTCTACACCTGTTGTCTACACCTGTTGTCTACACCTGTTGTCTACACCTGTTGTATACACCTGTTGTCTACACCTGTTGTCTACACCTGTTGTCTACACCTGTTGTCTACACCTGTTGTCTACACCTGTTGTCTACACCTGTTGTCTACACCTGTTGTCTACACCTGTTGTCTACACCTGTTGTCTACACCTGTTGTCTACACCTGTTGTCTACACCTGTTGTCTACACCTGTTGTCTACACCTGTTGTCTACACCTCTACACCTGTTGTCTACACCTGTTGTCTACACCTGTTGTCTACACCTGTTGTCTACACCTGTCTACACCTACACCTGTTGTCTACACCTGTTGTCTACACTGTTGTCTGTTCTCTACACCTGTTGTATACACCTGTTGTCTACACCTGTTGTCTACACCTGTTGTCTACACCTGTTGTCTACACCTGTTGTATACACCTGTTGTCTAGACCTGTTGTCTACACCTGTTGTCTACACCTGTTGTCTACACCTGTTGTCTACACCTGTTGTCTACACCTGTTGTCTAGACCTGTTGTCTACACCTGTTGTCTACACCTGTTGTCTACACCTGTTGTCTACACCTGTTGTCTACACCTGTTGTCTACACCTGTTCTCTACACCTGTTGTCTACACCTGTTGTCTACACCTGTTGTCTACACCTGTTGTCTACACCTGTTGTCTAAACCTGTTGTCTACACCTGTTGTCTACACCTGTTGTCTACACCTGTTGTCTACACCTGTTGTATACACCTGTTGTCTAGACCTGTTGTATACACCTGTTGTATACACCTGTTGTCTACACCTGTTCTACACCTGTTCTCTACACCTGTTGTCTACACCTGTTGTCTACACCTGTTGTCTACACCTGTTGTCTACACCTGTTGTCTAAACCTGTTGTCTACACCTGTTGTCTACACCTGTTGTCTACACCTGTTCTCTACACCTGTTGTCTAAACCTGTTGTCTACACCTGTTGTCTACACCTGTTCTCTACACCTGTTGTCTACACCTGTTGTCTACACCTGTTGTCTACACCTGTTGTCTACACCTGTTGTCTAAACCTGTTGTCTACACCTGTTGTCTACACCTGTTGTCTAAACCTGTTGTCTACACCTGTTGTCTACACCTGTTGTCTACACCTGTTGTCTACACCTGTTGTCTACACCTGTTGTCTACACCTGTTGTCTACACCTGTTGTCTACACCTGTTCTCTACACCTGTTGTCTACACCTGTTGTCTACACCTGTTGTCTACACCTGTTGTCTACACCTGTTGTCTAGACCTACACCTGTTGTCTACACCTGTTGTCTACACCTGTTGTCTACACCTGTTGTCTACACCTGTCTACACCTGTATACACCTGTTGTCTACACCTGTTGTCTACACCTGTTGTCTACACCTGTTGTCTACACCTGTTGTCTACACCTGTTGTCTAGACCTGTTGTCTACACCTGTTGTCTACACCTGTTGTCTACACCTGTTGTCTACACCTGTTGTCTACACCTGTTGTCTAGACCTGTTGTCTACACCTGTTGTCTACACCTGTTGTCTACACCTGTTGTCTACACCTGTTGTCTACACCTGTTCTCTACACCTGTTGTCTACACCTGTTGTCTACACCTGTTGTATACACCTGTTGTCTACACCTGTTGTCTAGACCTGTTGTCTACACCTGTTGTCTACACCTGTTGTCTACACCTGTTGTCTACACCTGTTGTCTACACCTGTTGTCTACACCTGTTGTCTACACCTGTTGTCTACACCTGTTGTCTACACCTGTTCTCTACACCTGTTGTCTACACCTGTTGTCTACACCTGTTGTCTAGACCTGTTGTCTACACCTGTTCTCTACACCTGTTGTCTACACCTGTTGTCTACACCTGTTGTCTACACCTGTTGTCTACACCTGTTGTCTACACCTGTTGTATACACCTGTTGTCTACACCTGTTGTCTACACCTGTTGTCTAGACCTGTTGTATAGACCTGTTGTCTACACCTGTTGTCTACACCTGTTGTCTACACCTGTTGTCTACACCTGTTGTCTACACCTGTTGTCTACACCTGTTGTCTAGACCTGTTGTCTACACCTGTTGTCTACACCTGTTGTCTAGACCTGTTGTATACACCTGTTGTCTACACCTGTTGTCTACACCTGTTGTCTACACCTGTTGTCTAGACCTGTTGTATACACCTGTTGTCTAGACCTGTTGTATACACCTGTTGTCTAGATCTGTTGTCTACACCTGTTGTCTACAGCTGTTGTATACACCTGTTGTCTACACCTCTTGTCTACACCTGTTGTCTACACCTGTTGTATACACCTGTTGTATACACCTGTTGTCTAGACCTGTTGTCTACACCTGTTGTCTAGACCTGTTGTATACACCTGTTGTCTAGACCTGTTGTCTACACCTGTTGTATACACCTGTTGTCTAGACCTGTTGTATACACCTGTTGTCTACACCTGTTGTCTACACCTGTTGTATACACCTGTTGTATACACCTGTTGTCTACACCTGTTGTCTACACCTGTTGTATACACCTGTTATATACACCTGTTGTCTACACCTGTTGTATACACCTGTTGTCTACACCTGTTGTCTACACCTGTTGTATACACCTGTTGTCTACACCTGTTGTCTACACCTGTTGTATACACCTGTTATATACACCTGTTGTCTACACCTGTTGTATACACCTGTTGTCTACACCTGTTGTCTACACCTGTTGTATACACCTGTTGTCTACACCTGTTGTCTACACCTGTTGTATATGAAAAATACAATTTGATTCGATTTGAACGAAAAATGTGTTTTCCCCCTTCATATTCACAACTCATAAAGTTACACATTTTAAATGTGTTTTCCCCCTTCATATTCACAACTCACAAAGTTACACATTTTAAAATGTGTTTAAAACTACAGATCAATTCTACATGTTTTAAATCATTACGTCAATGATTTATCTCCATAGATATCAATGTAGCATAAGTGGAGCTGGAGAGGTGTGTGTGTGTGTGTTGTGTTGTGTGTTGTTGTGTTGTGTGTGTGTTGTTGTGTTGTGTGTTTGTTGTTGTGTTATGTTGTGTGTGTGTTGTTGTGTTATGTTGTGTTATGTTGTGTGTGTTATGTTGT
>NC_056441.1:5356548-5381548 GCF_018296145.1 Oncorhynchus tshawytscha | reverse complement strand
TGTGTGTTATGTGTGTGTGTGTGTGTGTGTGTGTGTTGTGTGTGTGTGTGTGTGTGTGTGTTATGTGTGTGTGTGTTATGTTGTGTGTTATGTTGTGTGTGTGTTGTGTGTTGTGTGTGTGTTATGTTGTGTGTTATGTGTGTGTGTGTGTGTGTTGTGTTGTGTGTTGTGTGTGTGTTATGTTGTGTGTGTGTGTGTGTGTGTGTGTGTGTGTGTTATGTTGTGTGTGTGTGTGTTATGTTGTGTGTTATGTTGTGTGTGTGTGTGTTATGTTGTGTGTGTGTGTTATGTTGTGTGTGTGTGTTGTGTTTAACAGCCTTCAATAAATAGACTCAACCTTTATTGTTTAGCACTGATCAACATCTCCACAAAGCCAGACGCTGAATACACCACACAAACTGACTCACTTCGAGGGTACATCCCAAATTGCACCCTATTCCCTATATAAATATAGCACACTTCTTTTGAGCCGAATCCTATGGACCCTGGTCGAAACTAGTGCACTCTAAAAGGAATAGGTGGTCATTTGGGATGCATGGGTATTTACGACATCAATCTTCTGCGGTGATAATATCTGATTAAGTCTGGCTATTTGTTAGGAATACAGGAGACCATGCAATGAATATTCATGTTTCTGGGATTGTTGGCTAAACAGCCTAGTACAGTTTTACAGATGAATATTCATGTTATAGATTTAGTGATTTAGTGAATTATTTATGCATTAGCTGGGAGAGGAGGAGAGGAGAAGGGAAGTGCATGCAGGGAGGATAAAAGAGAAGAGAGGAGAGGGAGAAACGACACACAAACACAAACACTCATCCATCTCAAGCAGATGCCCTTTTGTAGCGAACAACAACTTGGGCAGAGACAGCCTATTCTTCTAATTCAATATCTTGGATGGACGAGCCTCTCTCTCTCACACACACACACACACTTGCACGCACGCACACACACACACACACACACACACACACACGCACGCACGCACGCACGCACACACACAACACACACACACACACACACACACACACACACACACACACACACACACACACACACACACACACACACACACACACACACACACACACATACACACACACACACAGGACGGGACAGAGAGGAGCAGCAGTACTAGATCTCTCTGTGTGTGTGTACAGGACGGAGAGGAGCAGCAGTACTAGATCTCTCTGTGTGTGTACAGGGCCCAGAGGAGCAGCAGTACTACATCTCTCTGTGTGTGTACAGGACGGAGAGGAGCAGCAGTACTAGATCTCTGTGTGTGTGTGTACAGGACGGAGAGGAGCAGCAGTACTAGATCTCTCTGTGTGTGTACAGGATGGAGAGGAGCAGCAGTACTAGATCTCTCTGTGTGTGTACAGGATGGAGAGGAGCAGCAGTACTAGATCTCTCTGTGTGTGTACAGGGCCCAGAGGAGCAGCAGTACTAGATCTCTCTGTGTGTGTACAGGGCCCAGAGGAGCAGCAGTACTAGATCTCTCTGTGTGTATACAGGATGGAGAGGAGCAGCAGTACTAGATCTCTCTGTGTGTGTACAGGACGGAGAGGAGCAGCAGTACTTATTGACTCTGTGCTATATACAACCAGCTACTGCTGTTGAAACATTTAACACGTTGAACTGGGCTCCCGAGTGGCGCAGCGGTCTAAGGCACTGCATCTCAGTGCTAGAAGTGTCACTACACGGCCTGGTTCGAACCCAGGCTGTATCACTTCCGGCTGTGATTGGGAGACCGATTGTCGCCCCCTGACCTGAGATATCTCTGTTTTCTTTATATTTTGGTTAGGTCAGGGTGTGACGAGGGTGGGTACGCTAGTTTTGAATTGTCTAGGTGTTTTGTAGGTCTAGGTATTTGTATGTTTATGTTGGCCTGATATGGTTCCCAATCAGAGGCAGCTGTTTATCGTTGTCTCTGATTGGGGATCCTATTTAGGTAGCCATTTTCCCTTTGGTGTTTGTGGGTTCTTGTCTATGTGTAGTTGCCTGTCAGCACTCGTTTGTACAGCTTCACGTGTCGTTTTGTTATTTTGGTCAGTTTGTTCAGTGTTCATTCTTCATATAATAAAGAATGTACACATACCACGCTGGGCCTTGGTCCGATTACATGGTAGTTTACATGGTAGTTTATATGTTTGTTTACATGGTAGTTTACATGGTAGTTTATATAGTAGTTTATATGTTTGTTTATTTGCTAGTTTATATAGAAGTTTATAGAGTAGTTTATATGGTAGTTTATATGGTAGTTTATGTGGTAGTTTATGTGGTAGTTTATGTACAACCAGCTAGCTTTTATGTGGTAGTCTATGTGGTACTTTATATGGTAGTTTATGTGGTAGTTTATGTGGTAGTTTATGTGTTAGTTTATGTGGTAGTTTATATGGTACTTTATATTACTTTATATGGTAGTTTATACAGCAGTTTATATGGTAGTTTATGTTGTAGTTTATGTGGTAGTTTATATGGTAGTTTATATGGTAGTTTATAGGCAGTAGTTTATGTGGTAGTTTATGTGGTAGTTTACATGGTAGTTTATGTGGTAGTTTATGTGGTAGTTTATGTGGTAGTTTATACGGTACAGTTTATATGGTAGTTTTGTGGTGGTTTATGTGGTAGTTTATATGGTAGTTTATATAGTAGTTTATATGGTAGTTTATATGGTAGTTTATATGGTAGTTTATATGTTTGTTTATTTGCTAGTTTATATAGAAGTTTATAGAGTAGTTTATATGGTAGTTTATATGGTAGTTTATGTGGTAGTTTATGTGGTAGTTTATATGGTTGTTCATATGTTTGTTTATTTGCTAGTTTATATAGAAGTTTATAGAGTAGTTTATATGGTAGTTTATATGGTAGTTTATGTGGTAGTTTATGTGTTAGTTTATGTGGTAGTTTATATGGTACTTTATATGGTAGTTTATATGGTAGTTTATACAGTAGTTTATATGGTAGTTTATATGGTAGTTTATATGGTAGTTTATATGGTAGTTTATATGGTAGTTTATGTGGTAGTTTATGTGGTAGTTTATGTGGTAGTTTACGTGGTGGTTTATGTGGTAGTTTATGGGGTAGTTTATGCGGTAGTTTATATGGTAGTTTATATGGTAGTTTATGTGGTGGTTTATGTGGTAGTTTATATGGTAGTTTATATAGTAGTTTATATGGTAGTTTATATGGTAGTTTATATGGTAGTTTATGTGGTGGTTTATGTGGTAGTTTATGTGGTAGTTTATGTGGTAGTTTATATGGTAGTTTATGTGGTAGTTTATGTTGTAGTTTATGTGGTGGTTTATGTGGTAGTTTATATGGTAGTTTATATAGTAGTTTATATGGTAGTTTATATGGTAGTTTATGTGGTAGTTTATGTGGTAGTTTATATGGTAGTTTATGTGGTAGTTTATGTGGTAGTTTATGTGGTAGTTTATATGGTAGTTTATGTGGTAGTTTATGTGGTAGTTTATATGGTAGTTTATATGGTAGTTTCACCTCATTTCAAGATGGCTGCTACCTACATTCCGTTTAGCATTGTGAAGCATAAACGACATAAAGACGGAATATGTTGATTCACACCGTAAACCGGGACTCCACAGATCTTATCTTCTCTGTCTGCCTGTGACCTTCCGTTATTGATCACCAGCCCCGAGAGTCAAAATGTTTATTTTACACAACGTTTTCACACTGTAGGCATCCATGGGATATGCAGTTGACCTGGGATATGCAGTTAAACTGGGATATGCAGTTGACCTGGGAAATGCAGTTGACCTGGGATATGCAGGTGACCTGGGATATGCAGTTGACCTGGCATATGCAGTTGACCGGGGATATGCAGTTGACCGGGGATATGCAGTTGACCTGGGATATGCAGTTGACCTGGGATATGCAGTTGACCTGGGATATGCAGGTGACCTGGGATATGCAGTTGACCTGGCATATGCAGTTGACCGGGATATGCAGTTGACCGGGGATATGCAGTTGACCTGGGATATGCAGTTGACCTGGGATATGCAGTTGACCTGGCATTTGCAGTTGACCGGGGATATGCAGTTGACCTGGGATATGCAGTTGACCTGGGATATGCAGTTGACCTGGGATATGCAGTTGACCTGGGATATGCAGTTGACCTGGGATATGCAGTTGACCTGGCATATGCAGTTGACCTGGGATATGCAGTTGACCTGGGATATGCAGTTGACCTGGGATATGCAGTTGACCTGGGATATGCAGTTGACCTGGGATATGCAGTTGACCTGGGATATGCAGTTGACCTGGGATATGCAGTTGACCTGGGATATGCAGTTGACCTGGGATATGCAGTTGACCTGGCATTTGCAGTTGACCTGGGATATGCAGTTGACCTGGCATATGCAGTTGACCTGGGTGGGGTAAAGAAAGGCCTGGACCCTTTTTACGTGTTGGTTCAGAGACTAAACACACAGAGAACGCTGCATTACATAGTAAAGAGATTTCATCAATATAATTTTATCGCTTTAGCATAAAAGATACCTTCTCAAGGGGGGGGAGGCTGAAAAATATTGAACGGGAACCTAAAAGGAATGCAGCTATGAATAATGTTTAAGGACACTTCGAAACGTCCCGTGTTGCCAACTCCTCAATAAGGAAAGTAGCTATTGACTGTCCTAAAAGTCGCTAGAAGTTGCTAAATGACGTCATCACCTAATTTGCATAATTGGCAGTGTGCATGTAATTGTGATGGACGCTGTAGGTGAGAGGAATAACGTCGTGGGAGAAACAAAAAGTGAGTTAAAAACACTGGTTCCGTGACCACACCTGCCACCACATACTACAACATCTGACCATTTCTAGTTGTTGTAGGTTTATCAATCCCATTTTTTTCTGATATTCTTCACATGTTGTGGAAGCCATCTGATGTGTTTCCAGTTCTAGACATCAATAATTCACTTATAACTTGTCAATGAAAGATGACTTTCAAAATAACAAAAACACAAAAAAATGATTTTTTTATGTGCTTGATCTTGTGTATTCTGAACTATGTAACTGGTATCTATCTTCTGATATCTTTTTTTATCTTTTTTTTTAAGTTACTTTTGGGTATGTCTATTTAGGTGGGAAATCTACATTATGCAATAAATAGGATAAATGGTCCACTATAGACTATATGGGTCACTATGGTATAGGTGGAATGTGACAATCTGTCTATAACCAGCCTGTGGCAGTCTGTCTATAACCAGCCTGTGGCAGTCTGTCTATAACCAGCCTGTGGCAGTCTGTCTATAACCAGCCTGTGGAGGTCTATAACTCCATTCCTATTCTATTCAGAGTTTAGAGAAATAAATCACATTGGAAATTTGCTTTAATCAGACTGGTTAATGATCTACAATCAGACTGGTTAATGATCTATAATCAGACTGGTTCTGATCTATAATCAGCCTGTGTTAATTATCTATAACCAGCCTGTTAGTGTCTATAACTCCATTCCTATTCTATTCAGAGTTTAGAGAAATAAATCACATTGGAAATTTGCTTTAATCAGACTGGTTAATGATCTACAATCAGACTGGTTAATGATCTATAATCAGACTGGTTAATGAACTATAATCAGACTGGTTAATGATCTATAATCAGACTGGTTAATTATCTATAATCAGACTGGTTAATGATATACAATCAGACTGGTTAATGATCTATAATCAGACTGGTTAATGAGCTATAATCAGACTGGTTAATGATCTATAATCAGACTGGTTAATGATCTATAATCAGACTGGTTAATGAGCTGTAATCAGACTGGTTAATGATCTATAATCAGACTGGTTAATGATCTATAATCAGACTGGTTAATGAGCTATAATCAGACTGGTTAATGATCTATAATCAGACTGGTTAATTATCTATAATCAGACTGGTTAATGATATACAATCAGACTGGTTAATGATCTATAATCAGACTGGTTAATGATCTATAATCAGACTGGTTAATGATCTATAATCAGACTGGTTAATGATCTATAATCAGACTGGTTAATGAGCTGTAATCAGACTGGTTAATGATCTATAATCAGACTGGTTAATGATCTATAATCAGACTTGTTAACGATATATAATCAGACTGGTTAATGATCTTTAATCAGACTGGTTAATGATCTATAATCAGACTGGTTAATGATCTATAATCAGACTGGTTAATGATCTATAATCAGACTGGTTAATGAGCTATAATCAGACTGGTTAATGATCTATAATCAGACTGGTTAATGATCTATAATCAGACTGGTTAATGAGCTATAATCAGACTGGTTAATGAGCTATAATCAGACTGGCTAATGATCTATAATCAGACTGGTTAATGAACTATAATCAGACTGGTTAATGATATACAATCAGACTGGTTAATGATCTATAATCAGTCTGGTTAATGATCTATAATCAGACTGGTTAATGAGCTGTAATCAGACTGGTTAATGATCTATAATCAGACTGGTTAATGATCTATAATCAGACTGGTTAATGATATATAATCAGACTGGTTAATGATCTATAATCAGACTGGTTAATGATCTATAATCAGACTGGTTAATGATCTATAATCAGACTGGTTAATGAGCTGTAATCAGACTGGTTAATGATCTATAATCAGACTGGTTAATAATGATCTATAATCAGACTGGTTAATGATCTATAATCAGCCTGGTTAATGATCTATAATCAGACTGGTTAATAAGATTTGATTGTTGATTTTGGAAAAGAATCCACCCTCACTTGGCCCCGCCCCACCTACTTAGCCAATCAAACTGCGTATTTTTTATTAAACACTATGTCCTAAATAGTATGTGCCGATTAGTAAACAGTATGCTGTTTAAGACTGGTTAATGACGCTAGTATGGGTAATGGGACAATCAGACTGGTTAATGTGTATAATGGCCTTGCTAGTCTATAATCAGTACCTGTCACCTGTAATCCCTCCAGTTATATATATAATTCAGAAAGGTTAATGATCTAAATACTGCATGATACCATACCATGCCATGACTGGTTAATGATCATAAGCTAACTGGGTTAAAGTGAATAGCATTAGTGTTCTATAACAGACTGGTTAATAATGATCTATAATCAGACTGGTTAATGATCTATAACACACTGGTTAATGATCATAATCAGACTGGTTAATAAGATTTGATTGTTGACACAAAGAACACACACACACACACACACACACACACACACCACTTAGCCAACACACACACAGCGTATTTTTATTAAGGACATACAACTAGTAGGGTCCAGATGTCTTAACCAAGTGGTATATGCTGTGCTCTCATTGGGTAGCGAGATGACAGTTTAATATTCTAGTTGAGGTCATATTTAATAAGGACTGTCTGTTTGCCAACCCTGGTTGTTTCTACTTCAGCTAAATGATGCTGGAGCAGCTTCTTCAACTAGACCACTAGTGCCTTGTCAGATGCTGAACACCCGACTCCTCTGGACCCACCAGGGAGAGATACAAGTAAACAGGAGAGAGAACTCTTATTAAATTACCCTCCCAGGGCTGATCAGTATTATAAGTAGTAGTAGGCCTGTCAGTGTTGGCTGAAAGGAGGTTCAACCGTCAGTGTTGGCCGAAAGGAGATTCACCTGTCAGTGTTGGCTGAAAGGAGGTTCACCTGTCAGTGTTGGCTGAAAGGAGATTCACCTGTCAGTGTTGGCTGAAAGGAGATTCACCTGTCAGTGTTGGCTAGGTTCACCTGTCAGTGTTGCTGAAAGGAGATTCACCTGTCAGTGTTGGTTGAAAGCTGTTCACCTGTCAGTGTTGGCTGAAAGGAGGTTCACCTGTCAGTGTTGGCTGAAAGGAGGTTCACCTGTCAGGGTGTTGGCTTAAAGGAGGTTCACCTGTCAGTGTTGGTGAAAGGAGATTCACCTGTCAGTGTTGGCTGAAAGGAGATTCACCTGTCAGTGTTGGCTGAAAGGAGATTCACCTGTCAGTGTTGGCTGAAAGGAGATTCACCTGTCAGTGTTGGCTGAAAGGAGGTTCACCTGTCAGTGTTGGCTGAAAGGAGGTTCACCTGTCAGTGTTGGCTGAAAGGAGGTTCACCTGTCAGTGTTGGCTGAAAGGAGGTTCACCTGTCAGTGTTGGCTGAAAGGAGGTTCACCTGTCAGTGTTGGCTGAAAGGAGGTTCACCTGTCAGTGTTGGCTGAAAGGAGGTTCACCTGTCAGTGTTGGCTGAAAGGAGATTCACCTGTCAGTGTTGGCTGAAAGGAGGTTCACCTGTCAGTGCTGGCTGAAAGGAGATTCACCTGTCAGTGCTGGCTGAAAGGAGGTTCACCTGTCAGTGTTGGCTGAAAGGAGGTTCACCTGTCAGTGTTGGCTGAAAGGAGGTTCACCTGTCAGTGTTGGCTGAAAGGAGGTTCACCTGTCAATGCTGGCTGAAAGGAGGTTCACCTGTCAGTGTTGGCTGAAAGGAGGTTCACCTGTCAGTGTTGGCTGAAAGGAGGTTCACCTGTCAGTGTTGGCTGAAAGGAGGTTCACCTGTCAGTGTTGGCTGAAAGGAGGTTCAGCTGCTTTTCAAACACACCAGACCATTTTTTTCCTCGATTTCCCCACACCGGCCAAATTTTCCTTGATTGTTATTAGTAAAACAATTATAATTTTGCTTAAAAAACAACAACAAGTTTGACAGGCCCGCTGTGTTTAAAAATGGACCAGCCCAAATGCCAGATGGTGAGTCTGCCCCTGATCCCCACCCTTCCTTGTAGCCTATTAGCCTGTTATCCTGCAAGCACTGCCCGTTTGGTCCAGCTCCTCCCTCATGCCAATGGAATAGTTTGTCAGGTGAGAGTAACCATGGAGATTATTTAGCTAGGAGGGAGAATGAAGGAGAGAGAGAGAGAGTGGGAGGAAATCTCTCTCTGTAGCCTATTCCTTCCCACAGTACCGCGTTTTACCGCTAGGCTTACTACAAACTCGAGAGTAGGTCGAGCACAATAGCATCCCTTCTGCATGCCTCTTATTGCGCGCCTCTCCGTTCCTCCACCTCTCTCTCTCTCTCTCTCTCTCTCTCTCTCTCTCTCTCTCTCTCTCTGTCTCTCTGTCTCTCTCTCTCTCTCTCTCTCTCTCTCTCTCTCTCTCTCTCTCTCTCTCTCTCTCTCTCTCTCTCTCTGTCTCTCTCCCTCCCTCCCTCCAGTTGCTCCCGCTGCGCCTTGTGGATTCAGAGACACCAGCAAACCGAGAACCGTTGACAAGCATCGTTATCCTCACGCACCACCAGCAAAACCCCAAATATAATCCAAAATATGACATTCTTAACGATACAGCAGAAACAACCCGTGATTTGACAACTTCTGACAATCGATTTACAGTCCGTTAGACGCTCGTAGCTGTAAACGGTAAGTGAATTGTTTTTGATTCTGCATTTCATGTTCATTTGAAGAAATGATCCGGTTATTTCCTATACCGCACCTGCTCCGGTTTCATAAACAGATGGTGCGCTATGATAATGACAATATTGATGCTGATTAAATCTCGTTTAGAATTGTTTTTGTTGCTGCTGATTAGGCTATAGCTTGACTACCGTGGATAAACATAGCCCGACGTTTTATTAAAACGCTGGATAGTACAGCAAACAAGCCTGCAGCTTTTAATTAGTTGGTATCTGTTTGGATTTGTTTTATGCTAATATTTCAATTTTTTTTATGGATGATTTTTTTTTACCGTAGGCCATTGCATTTAATATGATCAGATCACGGATGGTTGTATTGTTGCCACCACCAAGGAATCGTAGCCAATGATGTGTATACATACCCTAGAGATTTATTTATATGTATTGGCCATTGCAGTCTTTGAAGCCGCTGGTCGGCCATATTGGTACTCCCCAGTAAGGGACAGTCCTCCGTAGGAATGAATTGAATTCTACAGTATTTCAATTAAATGTTTCATGGACAAAATGACATCTTTTTTTAGGTATTTAGTAACATTAGTAATCCCAAGCATTTGTACTTTTAGGAAAACATTTTGATTTCATTTTTCTTCTTGCCTTTAGCTCCTACACTATAATTTTTGAGCTAAGAAAATGTCAATGGTGGCTAAGTGTCAAGATGGAGGCATGGCGGCGACATCACGGCACCACTTGTCTAGTGAAAATATAAATCATTGATCATAGCCTTTTGCCTTTCTTTCCTGAACAAGCTCATGAGGGAGACTCAGTCATTTACAAGGCATATTGACTAACTTCTTAGTTACCACTGTATGTGTCTGCAGTTGCTTTTCTCCTCCATTAATGAGGGGGTTTATGGACATAGAAAACAGTAGCATTGGTATCCGAAATGTAGGCTATTTTGTGAAATGTTATAATTTATTTTCAGATAAAACCTGCTACCATGCGCACTCATGCAATACAGCCTGACCAGTGAGCAAAAGACATTGGAAATACATAATTTTGGTTGAAACAACATCTATGCAAGGTGTTGTGCTCCCTGGGTAGATTTATCTATCTATCTACTTATCTATCTATCTACTTATCTATCTATCTACTTATCTATCTTGACAGTTGATCTTTTACTTACCCTGTGTAGCCTACTCTCCAAAACAGTTCTGCCGGCAGATATTCAGATGGCCGACTAGAGTCATTCGTTTGTGATGTTGAAACAATGCCTAAGTAATATCGCCCACCAGGAGGTTTTCCATAATAAGGAGAGACAATGAGACTGACCCAATAGGGAGAGACAATGAGACTGACCCAATACGGAGAGACAATGAGACTGTTTTCCATAATAAGGAGAGACAATGAGACTGACCCAATAGGGAGAGACATACCAGTAAGCCAGGAGAGACAATGAGACTGATCCAATAAGGAGAGACAATGAGACTGATCCAATAAGGAGAAACTATAAGACTGATCCAATAAGGAGAGACAATGAGACTGATCCAATAAGGAGAAACTATAAGACTGATCCAATAAGGAGAGACATTGAGACTGATCCAATAAGGAGAGACAATGAAACTGATCCAATAAGGAGAGACAATGAGACTGATCCAATAAGGAGAGACAATGAGACTGATCCAATAAGGAGAGACAATGAGACTGATCCAATAAGGAGAAACTATAAGACTGATCCAATAAGGAGAGACAATGAGACTGATCCAATAAGGAGAGACAATGAGACTGATCCAATAAGGGGAGAAGACTATAAGACTGACCCAATAAGGAGAGACAATGAGATTGAGACTGACTGACCCAATAAGGAGAGACAAAGACTGACCCAATAGGGAGAGCTGAGATGAGATCATGACCGACAATTAATATCCCTGACAATGAGGGAGAAGTTTGATAAGACTGATCCAGACATTTGATCCAATGACAATGAAACTAAATAAAAACACACTATAAGACTGATCCAATAAGGAGAGACAAACTGTTCCAATAAGGAGAAACTATAAGATGATCCAATACAATGAAATATATACAGACAATAAGGAGAAACTAGCTGCTGAGAAGATCACACTGTGAAGTTTGATTGCAGCTTTGTGAAGACAAACCTAGAGATCATACTACAGACACTAGCTGCAGAAACACACTGTGGTTGGAGAAGACAACTCAACTGAAGGTGTAAACGTGTGTTTGTGTGCGTGTGTGTGTGTGTGTGTGTGTGTGTGTGTGTGTGTGTGTGTGTGTGTGTGTGTGTGTGTGTGTGTGTGTGTGTGTGTGTGTGTGTGTGTGTGTGTGTTTGTGTGTGTGTGTGTGTTGGCCTTGCTGAAGTTTTGGCAGAGAGGAGACTGGCATTAGAGTCCAGAGGCAGGAGGAGACCACTAAACACACACAACACAATACAACAACAACACAACAACAACCCAACGCAACACACACACAATGCAACACACACGCCTGAATTGCGGGTGATCTCTGTAGAAACAAGCAACACCTGAATTGTGGGTGATCTCTGTAGAAACAAGCAACACCTGAATTGCGGGTGATCTCTCTAGAAACAAGAAACACCTGAATTGCGGGTGATCTCTCTAGAAACAAGCAACATTTTCACTAAGCCAGTAGTCAGGCATGAATAACAAAATCTCTCTGTGCGTCCTCTAAAACACAACTCAGCCAAGCAGCACTTGCTTCTTGACACAATGCCGCTTAATCCGGAAGCCAGCCGCACCAATGTGTTGGAGGAAACGCCGTAGACCTGGCCGTACCTCGCCGTAGACCTGTCAGTATGTATTGCGTTGAAGTTCCTTAGACCATTGCACCATTCGCGAGGCCCTCTGCTTTGAAAGTTGATAAACTAATCTCACTTTTGAGAAGATAGCTCTTGAATGTTTTGGTGAACCTACTGGAGAACTCTACTTTGTCTACACCCATTCAGCATCGTTCACACCCTCTTAAGTCCTTAGCCCCGCCCATTCAGCATCGTTCGCACCCTCTTAAGTCCTTAGCCCTGCCCATTCAGCATCGTTCACACCCTCTTAAGTCCTTAGCCCCGCCCATTCAGCATCGTTCACACCCTCTTAAGTCCTTAGCCCTGCCCATTCAGCATTGTTCACACCCTTTTAAGTCCTTAGCCCCGCCCATCTCATTAAGGATTCACATGAGGTCATGTACTAAACAACCAATGATTTCAAGACTAAAGGCTGGTTTATACTACGTGTATCGACTGTTGTCGCCATGACATCATGAACATTCTATTGTCGTCATTCCTCAGTGATCTACACACAACACCCCATAATGACAAGTTGAAAACAAGTTTTTAGATTTTTTTTTAAATTAATTTATTAACATTTTTTTTTAAAACAGAAACCTTTCATAAGTATTCAGACCCTTTGCTATGAGACTCGAAATTGGAGGTGCATTTTCTTTCCATTGATCATCCTTGAGATGTTTCTACGACTTGATTAGAGTCCACCTGTGGTAAATTCAATTGATTGGACATGATTTGGAAAGGCACACACCTGTCTACAGTGCCTTCAGAAAGTATTCAGATCCCTTGAATTTTTTCACATTTTGTTATGATACAGCTTTATTCTAACATTTATTTTAATAGTTTTTCCCCTCATCAATCTACACACAATACCCCATAATGACAAAGCAAAACCGTTTTTTTGAATTTTTTAAATATATTTTTTAAACGAGCCACCCATTGCCTTGATGACAGCTTTGCACACTCTTGGCATTCTCTCAACCAGCTTCCCCTGGAATGCTTTTCCAACAGTCTTGAAGGAGGTCCCACATATGCTGAGCACTTTTTGGCTGTCCAACTCATACCAAACCATCTCAATTGGGTTGAGGTCAGGTGATTGTGGAGGCCAGGTCATCTGATGCAGAACTCCATCACTCTCCTTCTTGGTCAAATAGCCCTTACACAACCTGGACGTGTGTTTTGGGTTATTGTCCTGTTGAAAAACAAATCATAGTCCCACTAAGCGCAAACCAGATGGGATGGCATATCACTGCAGAATGCTGTGGTGGCCATGCTGGTTAAGTGTTCCTTGAATTCTAAATAAATCACAGACAGTGTCACCACCTCTTTATTTATGAATAATATAGAGATAAAACAGATGATGTTGCTGGAGGAATAAAGAGATAAAATGGATGATGAGATGATGTTGCTGGATAAGTAAAGAGATAAAACAGATGATGTTGCTGGATAAGTAAAGAGATAAAATAGATGATGAGATGATGTTGCTGGATAAGTAAAGAGATAAAACAGATGATGTTGCTGGATAAGTAAAGAGATAAAATAGATGATGAGATGATGTTGCTGGATAAGTAAAGAGATAAAACAGATGATGTTGCTGGATAAGTAAAGAGATAAAATAGATGATGAGATGATGTTGCTGGATAAGTAAAGAGATAAAACAGATGATGTTGCTGGAGGAATAAAGAGATCAAATGGATGATGAGATGATGTTGCTGGATAAGTAAAGAGATAAAACAGATGATGTTGCTGGAGGAATAAAGAGATAAAATAGATGATGAGATGATGTTGCTGGATAAGTAAAGAGAAAACAGATGATGTTGCTGGAGGAATAAAGAGATAAAATAGATGATGAGATGATGTTGCTGGATAAGAAAAGAGATAAAACAGATGATGTTGCTGGATAAGTAAATAGACTTTTGGGACACAATCCATGAGTATCCTAATCCTCTGTCCCAGTAGGCCTATTGAAAATGTAGCTAGAAGGTTCATTAACTAGGCCTCAATTTCTCATCTGGCTCCCTCCCTCCCTATCTCCCTCCCTATCTCTCTCCCTCCTTATCTCTCTCCCTCCCTCTATATATCTGGGTGTCAGTGGTGGAGAATCATACCCATTTAAAGGGGTAAAACTAGGCCTACACACTGTTTTAATGGAACAGCATTTAAACTACTGTGTGTCTTCGACCAGACGTCTATACTGTACAATCAAATCCCCTTCATGTACATATCAGTGATATCTTCAACCCTCCCATCTCTCTAGTACTGAGTTTGTCTTTCTTTCTTTCTCTATCTAGCAGGTTTCTGTTCCCTAACGTTGAATAATGCAGCAATGTTTTGGACCACCGTGTCTCTCTTCAGAGAAGTACACAGAAACATTCCCTTCGGAAACATAAATAACATTCACATCTTAACCCTTCATCTCTCCGTGTCCTCCCTCCACATATCCTCCTCCCTCCATGTATCATTAACTATCTCCTCTCCCACATCCTGGCACCTGAAATGTTTTTTTTTTTTACAGTCTGTTGGTCGCTGGACCAGCAGTGTGAAGGTCTGCGCTCAGACACGAATGAATGGTGGTCGTTACGTGAGAGAATGACTATAGGGTTCAGCAGGTACTTGCACTCAAACCATAAAAATTTAATAAGCCAGTCTGTTGTCGAGAGTCACCATGTTTATATGCACACCAATATATATTTCCACACCAATATGGAGGGGGATAGTGGGGGGATAGTGGGAGGGATAGTGGGAGGGATAGAGGGAGGGATAGTGGGAGGGATAGAGGGAGGGATAGTGGGAGGGATAGTGGGAGGGATAGAGGGAGGGATTGGGTAGCTAGGTTGAAGATATCTCCATAGGAGAGTGGTGGGCTAGGTTGAATATATCTCCATAGGAGAGTGGTGGGCTAGGTTGAATATGTCTCCATAGGAGAGTGGTGGGCTAGGTTGAATATGTCTCCATAGGGGAGAAGGTAGCTAGGTTGAATATGTCTCCATAGGGGAGAAGGTAGCTAGGTTGAATATGTCTTCATAGGAGAGTGGTGGGCTAGGTTGAATATATCTCCATAGGAGAGTGGTGGGCTAGGTTGAATATGTCTTCATAGGAGAGTGGTGGGCTAGGTTGAATATATCTCCATAGGAGAGTGGTGAAGGTTGAATATGTCTTCATAGGAGAGTGGTGGGCTAGGTTGAATATATCTTCATAGGAGAGTGGTGGGCTAGGTTGAATATGTCTTCATAGGAGAGTGGTGGGCTAGGTTGAATATGTCTTCATAGGAGAGTGGTGGGCTAGGTTGAATATGTCTTCATAGGAGAGTGGTGGGCTAGGTTAAATATGTCTTCATAGGGAGAAGGTTGCTAGGTTGAATATGTCTTCATAGGAGAGTGGTGGGCTAGGTTGAATATGTCTTCATAGGAGAGTGGTGGGCTAGGTTGAATATGTCTTCATAGGGAGAGTGGTGGGCTAGGTTGAATATGTCTTCATAGGAGAGTGGTGGGCTAGGTTGAATATGTCTTCATAGGGGAGAGTGGTAGCTAGGTTGAATATGTCTTCATCGGAGAGTGGTGGGCTAGGTTGAATATGTCTTCATAGGAGAGTGGTGGGCTAGGTTGAATATGTCTTCATAGGAGAGTAGGCAGCTTGAGAGGGGAGATGGTTGAGCCACATCTCTTGCATTCTTCTCTTTCTGTCTTCCAATTCCTTCTCCATTTTCTCTCTACCAGAGTTCAGACATATAAAGTTTGTACGTGAAAACTATTTGTGACTTGTTTCAGGCGTACAGTATGTATTACACAGGAGATGCATTTAAAAATATATATATTTTTATTATTTATTATTTATTAGCAGAAATACCTTCTGGAACGTGTGAACTTTCATGTACCTTAATAACAAACCTATAAATACGTATAAAATTGTTAAATGACCAGCCTTATTGGTTCAGAAAAAGACAGGGACCATGATTGGCTGAGATAATGAATGGGCTTGAAATGCGGGGAGATGAGTTTGGATTGGTCTGCCATGTAGCCTACTTCTGTCTATAACGTGAGCTGCTCAGTAATGGTGTTTTCTGCCACGTCGTTTTTTAAACAGATATAACATTTATTAGATGATACATCCTACTACATAGGTTTTTCTGTGTTCACTCATACATAAAAGGAGGGCTTGAGCTGCTGGCAGATCAAATACACAGCTGGAACGCCGATTCAGCTGTTTACACATCCCAATAATTTGAACGTTTGCTCAGAAAATCAGCAAATGCTTACTTTGATTTTAACCGTACACCGATTAAGATAAGCAGAGTAATGTGTTTATATGCTTTTTCCCCGTAGATAATCAGATTCATATCTAATTATTACACGGAACCCAAACCGGCTGCGCGCCTACGCCATGGTGCATACACCTATTTTGTCCCCCTACCCCAAACGTGACCATGACACGCATGTTAAATTATCAAAACAAACTCTGAACCAATGATATTCATTTGGGGACAGGTCAAAAAGCATTAAACATTTATGGCAATTTAGCTAGTTAGCTTGCACTCGCTAGATAATTTGTCCTATTTAGCTAGCTTGCTGTTCATAGCTAATCTGTCCTGGGATATAAACATTGAGTTGTTATTTTACCTGAAATGCACAAGGTCCTCTACTCCGAAAATGTATCCACACATAAAACGGTCAACCGAATCGTTTCTAGTCATCTCTCCTCCTTCCAGGCTTTTTCATCTTTGAACTTATATGGTGATTGGCATCTAAACTTTCATAGTATTACCATGACAACCAACAACACAGTTCGTCTTTCAATCACCCACGTGGGTATAACCAATGAGGAGATGGCACGTGGGTACCTGCTTCTATAAACCAATGAGGTGATGGGAGAGGCAGGACAGCGCGATCTGCATCAGAAATAGAAAGGACAGACTCTCGAGCAGTGTGGGTGCAATAATTGAATAACATACATTTCTACATTTATTTTGCAACGCAAAATATGGTATTATTGGGTATTATTGGTCAGAGTATTAGTGTGCATGTAAACATACTCAATTAAAAAATGAAGTGGAACTGGCTTTGAGTTGATGTTGAGGGCCCTAGAAATAAATAAAAAGACAAGAGAAGAAAAGAGGTTGTAGGAGAGGGGGAAGGATGGGGGAGAGGGGGAAGGTTGGAGGAGAGGGGGAAGGATGGGGGAGAGGGGGAAGGTTGGAGGAGAGGGGGAAGGTTGGAGGAGAGGGGGAAGGATGGGGGAGAGGGGGAAGGATGGAGGAGAGGGGGAAGGTTGGAGGAGAGGGGGAAGGATGGGGAGAGGGGGAAGGATGGAGGAGAGGGGGAAGGATGGAGGAGAGGGGGAAGGATGGGGAGAGGGGGAAGGATGGAGGAGAGGGGGAAGGATGGAGGAGAGGGGGAAGGATGGGGGAGAGGGGGAAGGATGGAGGAGAGGGGAAGGTTGGAGGAGAGGGGGAAGGATGGAGGAGAGGGGAAGGATGGAGGAGAGGGGGAAGGATGGAGGAGAGGGGGAAGGTTGGAGGAGAGGGGGAAGTTGGAGGAGAGGGGGAAGTTGGAGGAGTTGGAGGAGAGGGGGAAGGATTGAGGAGAGGGGGAAGGATGGAGGAGAGGGGGAAGGATGGGGGAGAGGGGGAAGGATGGAGGAGAGGGGGAAGGATGGAGGAGAGGGGGAAGGATGGAGGAGAGGGGGAAGGTTGGAGGAGAGGGGGAAGGATGGGGAGAGGGGGAAGGTTGGAGGAGAGGGGGAAGGATGGAGGAGAGGGGGAAGGATGGAGGAGAGGGGGAAGGATGGAGGAGAGGGGGAAGGTTGGAGGAGAGGGGAGAAGTTGGAGGAGAGGGGGAAGTTGGAGGAGTTGGAGGAGAGGGGGAAGGATTGAGGAGAGGGGGAAGGATGGAGGAGAGGGGGAAGGATGGAGGAGAGGGGGAAGGATGGAGGAGAGGGGGAAGGATGGAGGAGAGGGGGAAGGATGGAGGAGAGGGGGAAGGTTGGAGGAGAGGGGGAAGGATGGGGGAGAGGGGGAAGGTTGGAGGAGAGGGGGAAGGATGGAGGAGAGGGGGAAGGATGGAGGAGAGGGGGAAGGTTGGAGGAGAGGGGGGAAGTTGGAGGAGAGGGGGAAGTTGGAGGAGTTGGAGGAGAGGGGGAAGGATTGAGGAGAGGGGGAAGGATGGGGGAGAGGGGGAAGGATGGGAGAGAGGGGGAAGGATGGAGGAGGGGGAAGGATGGGGGAGGGGGAAGTTGGAGGAGGGGGAAGGATGGGGGGAGTGGGGGAAGGATGGGGGAGAGGGGGAAGGTTGGAGGAGTGGGGGAAGGTTGGAGGGAGGGGAAGGTTGGAGGGGAGAGGGGGAAGGATGGGGAGAGGGGGGAAGGTTGGAGGAGAGGGGGAAGGTTGGAGGAGAGGGGGAAAGTTGGAGGAGAGGGGGAAAGTTGGAGGAGAGGGGGAAGGTTGTAGGAGAGAGGGAAGGATGGAGGAGAGGAGAAGGTTGGAGGAAGAGGGGAAGATTGGAGGAGGAGGGGGAGGATGGAGGAGAGGGTGAAGGTTGAAGGAGAGGGAAGGTTGGAGGAGAGGAGAAGGTTGGAGGAAGAGGGGAAGAGAGGGGGAAGGATGGGGGAGAGGGGGAAGGATGGGGAAGAGGGGGAAGGTTGAGGGAGAGGGGGAAGGTTGGAGGAGAGGGGGAAGGTTGGAGGAGAGGAAAGGTTGGAGGAGAGGGGGAAGTGGAAAATATTGATGCACTTGAAAGCTGCAGCTTGTCCCCCCCCCCCACCCCTCTCTGTCTCACTCTCTGTCTCTCTCTGTGTCTCTCTCTCTCTCTCTCTCTCTCTCTCTCTCTCTCTCTCTCCCTGTCTCTGTCTCTGACTCTCTCTCTGACTCTCTGTCTCTGTCTCTGACTCTCTCTCTCTCTGTCTCTCTCTCGCTCTCTCTCTCTCTCTGACTCTCTCTCCCTGTCTCTGTCTCTGACTCTCTCTCTCTCTCTGTCTCTCTCTCTCTCTCTCTCTGTCTCTCTCTGTCTCTCTCTGTCTCTCTCTCCCTTCTCTCTCTGTCTCTCTCTCTCTCTGTCTCTCTCTCTGTCTCTCTCCCTCTCTCTCTCTGTCTCTCTCTCTGTCCTTCTCCCTGTGTCTCTCTCTCTCTGTCTCTCTCTGTCTCTGTCTCTCTCTCTCTCTGTCTCTCTCTCTGTCTCTCTCTCTGTCTCTCTCCCTCTCTCTCTCTCTCTGTCTCTCTCCCTGTCTCTCTCCCTGTGTCTCTATCTCGATCTAATTTTCAATTTAATTATAAGGGCTTTATTGTCATAGGAAACATGTGTTTTCATTGCCAAAGCAGGTGAAGTAGATAATAAACAAAAGTGAAATAAACAATACAAATTAATAGTGAACATTACACTCACAAAAGTTCCACAAGAACAAAGATGTTTCAAACATCATGTTATTTGTTAAAGTACAAAGGGGAAAATAAATAAACATAAATATATGTTGTATTTACAATAGTGTTTGTTCTTCACTGTGCAACAGGTCTCAAATATTGCTGCTGTGATGTCACAATGTGGCCTTTCACCCAATAGATATTGAAGTTTTCAAAATTGGATTTGTTTTCAAATTCTTTGTGGGTCTCTGTAATCATACATTTGGCAGTAGGTTAGGATGTGCAGCTCAGTTTCCAGTTTTGTGGGCACATAGCCTGTCTTCTCTTGACAAAAGCTTGCTTGAGGGACTCTTCTCCAGGTTCATCTCTCTGTAGGGGGGGGGTGGCTTTATTATGGAAGGTTTGGGAATCGCTTCCATTTAGGTGGTTGTAGAATTTAACGCCTCTTTTCTGGATTTTGATAATTAGCAGGTATCGGCCTAATTCTGCTCTGCATGCATTATTTGGTGTTTTAGGTTGTAGGCTATTTTGGCAGAATTCTGCTTGTAGAGTCCCATATTGTGAATTATTGGTTGGTGAGCGGACCCCAGACCTCACAACCATCAAGGGCAATGGGTTCTATAACTGATTCAAGTATTTGTAGCCAAATCCTAATTGGTATGTTGAAATGTATGTTCCTTTTGATGGCATAGAATGCCCTTCTTGCCTTGTCTCTCAGATCGTTCACAGCTTTGTGGAAGTTACCTGTGGTGCTGATGTTTAGGCCAAGGTATGTATAGTTTTTTGTGTGCTCTAGGGCAACAGTGTCTAGATGGAATTTGTATTTGTGGTCCTGGTGACTGGACCTTTTTTGGAACACCATTATTTTGGTCTTACTGAGATTTACTGTCAGGGCCCAGGTCTGACAGAATCTGTGCATAAGATCTTGGTGCTGCTGTAGGCCCTCCTTGCTTGGGGACAGAAGCACAAGATCATCAGCTTTTTTTGAAATCAACAAAGCATGAGAAGACTTTGCCTTTGACTTTGTTTCGGTTTGTTTGGTTGTCAATTCCGGTGTGCAGGGTGAAAACGTGGTCTGTTGTACGGTAATTTGGTAAAAAGCCAATTTGACATTTGCTCAGTACATTGTTTTCATTGAGGAAATGTACGAGTCTGCTGTTAATGATAATGCAGAGGATTTTCCCAAGGTTGCTGTTGATACATATTCCACGGTAGTTATTGGGGTCAAATTTGTCTCCACTTTTGTGGATTGTGGTGATCAGTCCTTGGTTCCAAATACTGGGGAAGATGCCAGAGCTAAGTATGATGTTAAAGAGTTTTAGTATAGCCAATTGGAATTTGTTGTCTGTATATTTGATCATTTCATTGCGGATACCATCAACACCACAGGCCTTTTTTTGTGTTGGAGGGTATTTATTTTGTCCTGTAACTCATTCAATGTAAATGGAGAATCCAGTGGGTTCTGGTAGTCTTTAATAGTTGATTCTAAGATCTGTATTTGATCATGTATATGTTTTTGCTGTTCTTTGTTATAGAACCAAAAAGATTGGAGAAGTGGTTTACCTATACATCTCTGTTTTGGATAGATAATTCTTCATGTTGTTGTTTGTTTAGTGTTTTCCAATTTTCCCAGAAGTGGTTAGAGTCTATGGATTCTTCAATTACATTGAGCTGATTTCTGACATGCTGTTCCTTCTTTTTCCGTAGTGTATTTCTGTATTGTTTTAGTGATTCACCATAGTGAAGGCGTAGACTCAGGTTTTCTTGGTCTCTATGTCTTTGGTTGAATCATTTTCTCAATTTCTTTCTTAGGTTTTTGCATAGGTTTTTGCATTCTTCATAAACCATTCATTTTTTTAGGTTGAAATTTCTAGATTTGATAGTGAAGCTGAGAGGTCAAAAATACTGTTTACATTTTCTACTGCCCAGTTTACACCTTCACTATTACAGTGAAACCTTTTGTCCAGGAAATTGTCTGGAATTTGATGTTGCTTAATAGATTTTTGGTACATTTCTACACTACATTCCTTCCATCTATATCATTTCTTAATGTTACTCAGTTCCTTTGGCTTTGATGCCTCGTGATTGATTATTGCTCTGTTCAAGTAGACTGTGATTTTGCTGTGGTCTGATAGGGGTGTCAGTGGGCTGACTGTGAACACTCTGAGAGACTCTGGGTTGAGGTCAGTGATAAAGTAGTCTACAGTACTACTACCAAGAGATGAGCTATAGGTGTAGCTACCATAGGAGTCCCCTCGAAACCTACCATTGACTATGTACATACCCAGTGTGCGACAGAGCTGCAGGAGTTGTAACCTGTTTTTTGTTGGTTATGTTGTCATTGTTGTGCCTATGGGGGCATATGTGGGAGGGAATGCTGTCACCTCCAGGCAGGTGTTTGTCCCCCTGTGTGCTGAGGGTGTCAGGTTCTTGTCCAGTTCTGGTATTTAGGTCGCCACAGACTAGTACATGTCCCTGAGCTTGGAAATGATTTATTTATTTTTCCCTCAGATTACACAGATCCACAAAGAATTAGAAAACAAACCCAATTTTGATCAACTCCCATATCTACTGGGTGAAATACCACAGTGTGCCATCACAGCAGCAAGATGTGTGACCTGTTGCCACAAGAAAAGGGCAACCAGTGAAGAACAAACACCATTGTAAATACAACCCATATTTATATTTATTTATTTTCCCTTTTGTACTTTAACTATTTGCACATTATTACAACACTGTATATATATAATATGACATTTGAAATGTCTTTATTATTTTGGAACTTCTGTGAGTGTATGTTTACTGTTCAATTTTATTATATATATAGATATTCACTTTTGTATATTATCTACTTCACCTGCTTGGCAATATGTTTCCCATGCCAATAAAGCCCCTTGAATTGAAATTGAATTGAAATTGAATTGAATTGACAGAGAGAGAGAGAGAGAGAGAGAGAGAGAGTAGAGAAAAAGAGATTGAGAGAGAGGGAGAGGGAGAGTAGAGAAAGAGAGAGAGAGGGAGAGTAGAGAGAGAGAGAGAGAGAGAGAGGTAGAGTAGAGAGAGTAGAGAGAGAGTATATAAGTAATATCCTCAGTGTACAACATAGTAGAGAGAGAGAGTAGAGAGAGAGAGTAGAGCGAGTAGAGAGAGAGAGTAGAGAGAGCAAGAGAGAGAGAGTCATTGTGATTGTGTTTGTTCATTTGTTCATGTTGACCTGAGCAAGTTTGCTTTTTTCTGCGTGAAGTACTTGTTTGCGTGTGTGTATGCAGCATTCTGTGTGAGTACTGACACGGTGAGCAGCGTCATTTGCTTTGCTGATAACAACAGTCAATGTGTCAATAGACAGAACTAACAAAAAGAGGAGTAATGGGAGAATCGGAGAGACAATTCACGAAATGGGACAAACACCAATTTGAGACTCTGCATGCAGAACTCTCTGTGTTCTGTTCTGCAGAAATATCCTCCGTGTACAACGTAGAACACCAAATAATGCATGCGGTTTTATGGCGGTTTTGGAGCAGTGGCTGCTTCCCTGCTGAGCGGCCTTTCAGGTTATGTCAATATAGGACTCGTTTTACTGTGGATATAGATATATATATAGATACTTTTGTACCTGTTTCCTCCAGGATCTTCACAAGGTCCTTTGCTGTTGTTCTGGGATTGATTTGCACTTTTTGCCCCAAAGTATGTTCATCTCTAGGAGACAGAACGCGCCTTTTATTTCATTTTATTTATTTCACCTTTATTTAACCAGATAGGCAAGTTGAGAACAAGTTCTCATTTACAATTGCGACCTGGACAAGATAAAGCAAAGCAGTTCAACACATACAACGACACAGAGTTACACATGGAGTAAAACAAACATACAGTCAATAATACAGTATAAACAAGTCTATATACAATGTGAGCAAATGAGGTGAGAAGGGAGGGAAAGGCAAAAAAAAAGGCCATGGTGGCAAAGTAAATACAATATAGCAAGTAAAACACTGGAATGGTAGTTTTGCAATGGAAGAATGTGCAAAGTAGAAATAAAAATAATAGGGTGCAAAGGAGCAAAATAAATAAATAAATTAATTAAATTACAGTAGGCAAAGAGGTAGTTGCTTGGGCTAAATTATAGGTGGGCTATGTACAGGTGCAGTAATCTGTGAGCTGCTCTGACAGTTGGTGCTTAAAGCTAGTGAGGGAGATAAGTGTTTCCAGTTTCAGAGATTTTTGTAGTTCGTTCCAGTCATTGGCAGCAGAGAACTGGAAGGAGAGGCGGCCAAAGAAATAATTGGTTTTGGGGGTGACTAGAGAGATATACCTGCTGGAGCGTGTGCTACAGGTGGGAGATGCTATGGTGACCAGCGAGCTGAGATAAAGGGGGACTTTACCTAGCAGGGTCTTGTAGATGACATGGAGCCAGTGGGTTTGGCGACGAGTATGAAGCGAGGGCCAGCCAACGAGAGCGTACAGGTGCAGTGGTGGGTAGTGTATGGGGCTTTGGTGACAAAACGGATTGCACTGTGATAGACTGCATCCAATTTGTTGAGTAGGGTATTGGAGGCTATTTTGTAAATGACATCGCCAAAGTCGAGGATTGGTAGGATGGTCAGTTTTACAAGGGTATGTTTGGCAGCATGAGTGAAGGATGCTTTGTTGCGAAATAGGAAGCCAATTCTAGATTTAACTTTGGATTGGAGATGTTTGATATGGGTCTGGAAGGAGAGTTTACAGTCTAACCTGACACCTAAGTATTTGTAGTTGTCCACGTATTCTAAGTCCAGAGTAGTGATGTTGGACAGGCGGGTAGGTGCAGGTAGCGATCGGTTGAAGAGCATGCATTTAGTTTTACTTGTATTTAAGAGCAATTGGAGGCCACAGAAGGAGAGTTGTATGGCATTGAAGCTTGCCTGGAGGGTTGTTAACACAGTGTCCAAAGCAGGGCCGGAAGTATACAGAATGGTGTCGTCTGCGTAGAGGTGGATCAGAGACTCACCAGCAGCAAGAGCGACCTCATTGATGTATACAGAGAAGAGAGTCGGTCCAAGAATTGAACCCTGTGGCACCCCCATAGAGACTGCCAGAGGTCCGGACAGCAGACCCTCCGATTTGACACACTGAACTCTATCAGAGAAGTAGTTGGTGAACCAGGCGAGGCAATCATTTGAGAAACCAAGGCTGTCGAGTCTGCCGATGAGGATGTGGTGATTGACAGAGTCGAAAGCCTTGGCCAGATCAATGAATACGGCTGCACAGTAATGTTTCTTATCGATGGCGGTTAAGATATCGTTTAGGACCTTGAGCGTGGCTGAGGTGCACCCATGACCAGCTCTGAAACCAGATTGCATAGCAGAGAAGGTATGGTGAGATTCGAAATGGTCGGTAATCTGTTTGTTGACTTGGCTTTTGAAGACCTTAGAAAGGCACGGTAGGATAGATATAGGTCTGTAGCAGTTTGGGTCAAGAGTGTCCCCCTTTTGAAGAGGG
>NC_056441.1:5349048-5351548 GCF_018296145.1 Oncorhynchus tshawytscha | reverse complement strand
TGTATCCGTTTGTAACAAAATCATTTCTGATATCAGCAAGCGTTAAAAAATATAAATATTAATCAAATTTAGTTTACTTTGTTTACTTACTATTTACTTTGTAAAATGCAAATGGTCAAAGTTAAATTGTTTACTTTGTCCTTCAAATGTACTCCCACTCTGTCCATTTACACAACCTCTGAAATATCAATGTCTATTCTCCTCTCTCTCTCCTCTGCTCCATTCTCTCCTACATAATGTCTAACCTCCTCTCTCTCTCCTCTGCTCCAGCCTCTCCTACATAATGGCTAACCTCATCTCTCTCTCTTCTGCTCCATTCTCTCCTACATAATGTCTAACCTCATCTCTCTCTCCTCTGCTCCAGCCTCTCCTACATAATGTCTAACCTCCTCTCTCCCCCCTCCAATCCCAGTCCTTTCCATCGTCAGCCCATTGGCTGGCCTCCTCCTGCTCAGTAGCCATGATGCTTAGCAGCTCTGTCGAGGTGCCCAGTCCTGGCGGCATGTCCGGTCTCTCCGTGACGAGGGCGGCAGTGGCGGGGAACGTCGTCCGGTCCTCCAGTATCTCGGGAGCCGTGTACAGCCTGGAGAAGAGTCCCGGTGGGCAGGGAGAGGCGGGAACGGTGACCGGGAACAAGAAGAGACGATCCAGCCTTGGAGCCAAGATGGTGGCCATTGTGGGGCTGTCGCAGTGGAGCAAGAGTACCCTGCAGCTCAACCAGCAAGGTCAGTTTCACTCTGGTTTCACTGTTTTCAACGGGTTGCTTTGTGAGTTGCTGACGGCCATTTTGGGGCAGTGGAGTTATAATAGAAGGAGGGTCCTGTTGCTCAACCAGCAAGGTGGGATTCAGTGTTGTTGCGTTGTAGTGGATTGGGGGGGGGGGGGGGTAGTTGTTGGAACGGTGGAGTTAGGCCCCTGTTGTTCAACAAACACCCTGTCGTTCAACCAGCAAGGTCAGTTTCACTCTGGTTTCTCTGTTTTCAACTGGTTTGTTTTTTGAGTTGTTGACGGCCATTTTGGGGCAGTGGAGCTACAGTAAAAGAAGAGTCCTGTTGCTCAACCAGCAAGGTGGGAGAAATCACAGGCGAACACAGTACATTATTCTTATTGATGAGGCTGTTGTTCGTACTCGGGCTTGGATGAGCACTCTTCCTCACTTTCCATCGCTCATGTTTTCTCTCACATGTCTGGTTAATAATACTGTTCCACCTTCCTTCCTTCCTTCCTTCCTTCCTTCCTTCCTTCTTCCTTCCTTCCTTCCTTCCTTCCTTCCTTCCTTCCTTCTTCCTCCCTTCCTTCCTTCCTCCCTCCCTCCCTCCCTCCCCCTCCCTCCCTCCCTCCCTCCCTCCCTCCCTCCCTCCCTCCCTCCCTCCCTCCCTCCCTCCCTCCCTCCCTCCCTCCCTCCTTCCCTCCGTCTCTCCTTACTTCCTTCCCTCCTTCCTTCCTTCCTTCCTTCCTCCCTCCCTCCCTCCTTCCTTCCCTCCTTCCTTCCTTCCTTCCTTCCTTCCTTCCTTCCTTCCTTCCCTTCCCTCCCTCCCTCCCTCCCTCCCTCCCTCCCTCCCTCCCTCCCTCCCTCCCTCCCTCCCTCCCTCCCTCCCTCCCTCCCTCCCTCCCTCCCTCCCTCCCTCCCTCCCTCCTCCTTCTTCCTTCTCCTTCCTTCCTTCCCTCCTTCCTTCCTTCCCTCCCTCCCTCCCTCCCTCCCTCCTTCCTTCCCTCCTTCCTTCCTTCCTTCCTTCCTTCCTTCCTTCCCTCCCTCCTTCCCTCCTTCCTTCCTTCCTTCCTTCCCTCCCTCCCTCCTCCTTCCTTCCTTCCTTCCTATGACCTCAGTCTAGTCTCTCTTTCTCTTCTCCTTGTTGGGTAATACTGTACATGATATACTTCTGACCCTTACTTGTTCCCTCCTTCCCTCCTTCCTTCCTTCCTTCCTTCCTTCCTTCCTTCCTTCCTTCCTTCCTTCCTTCCTTCCTTCCTTCCTTCCCTCCCTCCCTCCCTCCTTCCTTCCCTCCCACCCTCCCTCCTTCCCTCCCTCCCTCCTTCCTCTGCTAGGAATCTCTCACCATTCCTGCTAGGTCAGAGCAGAATCTCTCACCATTCCTGCTTGGTCAGAGCAGAATCTCTCACCATTCCTGCTAGGTCAGAGCAGAATCTCTCACCATTCCTGCTAGGTCAGAGCAGAATCTCTCACCATTCCTGCTAGGTCAGAGCAGAATCTCTCACCATTCCTGCTAGGTCAGAGCAGAATCTCTCACCATTCCTGCTAGGTCAGAGCAGAATCTCTCACCATTCCTGCTAGGTCAGAGCAGAATCTCTCACCATTCCTGCTAGGTCAGAGCAGAATCTCTCACCATTCCTGCTAGGTCAGAGCAGAATCTCTCACCATTCCTGCTAGGTCAGAGCAGAATCACTCACCATTCCTGCTAGGTCAGAGCAGAATCTCTCACCATTCCTGCTTGGTCAGAGCAGAATCTCTCACCATTCCTGCTTGGTCAGAGCAGAATCT